>NC_056731.1:727317721-727443255 GCF_019279795.1 Protopterus annectens
TTGTATTAGTATTAATTTTAGTCATGCCAGCCTTTTTGTGTGTGTGTGTGTGTGTGTGTGTGTGTGTGTGTGTGTGTGTGTGTGTGTGTGTGTGTGTGTGTGTGTGTGTGTGTGTGTGTGTGTGTGTGTGTGTGTGTGTGTGTGTGTGTGAAAATCAAATCTCAAAGGGTGTGTGTATCAGCTACTTGGAGCAAGGACACAAAGCACTGGTTTCACAGAGAGGGTGTTGGAGGACTTGACTTGGAACATTCAGCTGAGGACTCAAATCTACAGCTGTGGCAGTGGGGAGTCTTATTTGGGGCCTAGAGAGAGAGGGGGGGGGCCCAGCCACAGAATGAGTGTGTTCCCTGTGTTCTCTTAAAGGAAATTGTGCTTGGTACAGAGAGCTGCATCTGGGAATTTTATGTGCATCTATCTTTGTTCCAAGTGAACATCCCCAACCAGTGTCAGTGGTGAGGACTGCGGTTCCTTGATTACTGGCCCAGAAGCGTGGAGTTACAGGTACAACTAAATTGGAACATCATACAATGTCTACTTAAACTACTTGATAGACTGAGACAGAAAGGAATAAAACTGAAGCTAAGCAAATGTGAGACGTGTGTAAACTCATTCAAATGCATGGGACATATTTTATCCTCTGAAGGACTTAAAACATATCTGTGCAAGATGAAGGCAAGCACTGATGTTCAAAAATGCATGATAAAGCATCTCTAAAATGATACTTAGGTATACTACAATATTTACCTAGGAGTCTTCAAGACTTATTTGATTCAGCAGTTGCTAAGGAAGCTTATACAGGGAGATGTAGTGTGGCTTTGTTCAAAAGAACAGGAATATAGCATTAACATGTTGACATTTCTAGTCACCATAGCTCACAGACTCAGATTTTAATAATATCACAGCCTACTTTATTGCAGGTAGAGTTCATTTTATTTATATATTTATTTTATTTTGCTTTTGTTTACCGGGTTTGTCTGACTAGGTTTAGCTGAAACCCCCTTTCCAGTGAAAGCCGAGGTAGAAAACCTCCAAAATATTACAACCATTTCTCAAACACCTTTATTGAATTATCATGTGTGACGTAGGCAATCTTGCATTTATATAAAAGTAATCAAACCTTATTAACAAATTAACATTTAAAACATTATGCATCATATTTATTGTTATATATCCTATAATCTAGGCAACATTACATAAATTATTATATTCCTGCCTTTTCTTAACTCATTACATCTGAGTGATACCTCCAGGTGCATCCGTAGTTAATTCCTACCAATGTCTCTAGGCATCAAATATTAGTTGCTCATATTTGCATCAATAATTTCAAAACCATGCTATATTCAAGGATTTAAAAGATTTAATCTTAAAGCTTGCACAATGGCAAATTCAACTGCATTAATATTTGGCCTCTGTCTAGTGCAGGTAAATAAATATTAACTGTTGTTTTTATGATATTAATTTGTATAGATATTGGGCCGGATTCACAAAACCTAATATGTCTTACTCGGAGGCTGCAGCTGAATGGGATGTCGTCAGCATGCCATGAATATTCATGAGGGCATGCTGACTCATCCGTAACTCTTACACGGACTGAGTAGGCAAGCAGGGGCGTGTCCGACTGCCGAGTAGTCTAAAAGTCCACGCCCCTGCAAGGTTTTAAACAGCATAATGTCAACAGACAAGAGCGAGTCTGCTCAAATGTACTTGCACTCAACACCACACTCCCTGACACTGTAAACCCCCATCAGAGTTATAGAATGTAAAATATTATTTTATTTTTTTAAATCCACAATTTAGCTGCCCATATTTGCACTTGTTTGCGTGGGTGAGCCCATTGCTTAACCACAGTTAGCAATTGTGACATTGAAGAGCATATAGGAACTACTTATGCAAATTAATCCAAATAGCAATAGCATAATGGTAGAGCATTTGTACAAAGAAAAGGCATTCATGGTTTGAGTCCCACCTCTCCCCTTCTTTATGTTTTAAATCAGTATTTGAAATAATACCAGACATATATGATTAAAATTTTAGTAAAAGCAGTGACATGGCCAATGTATCAGTGAACAAAATATATATTTTTAATGGACCCAGATATACAATAGCCTGCTGTTAAGCAACATTTTACACAGCTAAACACAGGTGCCCATAGTTCAATAGCACTTTACCTAGCTAAACAGAGGTGCCCATACTTTAATAGCACTTCACCCAACTAAACAGAGCTGCCCATAGTGTAATAGCGCTTTACCCAGCACAATAGAGTTGCCCAAAGTTTAAAAGCGCTTTACCAGCGCAATGTAGGGCACAGGGGAGCAACATAGAGCTAAGTTGCTTAAACACAGCCACACCCCCTTGCCTGTCTAGACAGTATTAAAATAAAAGAAAGACAAGGTTTGAACCCAGGACCCTTTGCATCATAATCAAAGTACAGAACCACTAAGCTATGACAATATAGGAAAAACAGCCACTATTAACATTCATAAACTTAGGAATGGTAGTTTAACCATTACTAAGCAGGTCTGCAGTCAGCCGAGAATTTAGTGATTATTCTGCATGTATTGTTATATAAAATATGGGAGAGAGCATGAAAGAAAGTGTTGTAGTCCAATAATACAGCCATAAAATGGACTGAATAAGTCCTCTGCATGTACTGTCAGATAAAAACATTAGAGAAGCAGAAAAAGAGTGTAGTAACCCATTAAGAAAGGTAACAAATGTCTGGAATAATATCTCTGCAGGCACTGTCATATAAAAGAATATGTGAGTGAGCCAGAAAAAAGAGTGTGCTAACCTATTAATAAAGGTATAATATGTCATGAACATGTCTGCCATATATACAGTTAAAACAAATAAAGGAGTGAGCCTATGGAAAAGTGTGTAATGTCATTAATAAAGGTCTAAAACCCAGAGTGTGTCTGTTTCACTTAGTTTGAAATGTTGTACCCTTGCATTATACAAATAGTAATGTGTTAGAAAGTGCTGGCAACCCAGAGTTCTGCAGTCCCATCTAAATGGGTGATGGAAGTGTTAGTAGCTGTGAAGTAAATAAACAGTCCTCAACAGTCAGTTACTGGCTGGCATGCATAAGTAAATCTGGCACACGAGTAGCATGCTAATATGTTCCCTAGAAATGTAAGTGTGCTTCAATAAATGCAGGGTACTGTACAATTAGAAGTGAAAATGTCATGTGAAAACATCCAGATATGTAGATAAAGAAATATAAATGCAACCATGAAATATGTAGCAGTAACATCTGCATCCTGGACAGTTAGTATGTGAGATATAGGTCAAGTATAGATTGAACTAGCCAAACCCACTATACAACCTAATGCATGGTGGCAAGTGTAATAATACATGTAGGGAATATACACCTGCAGTCACTAGGAATGTAGTGTAGAGTAAAAGTGCTTAAAAGATGTTAACGGAGGTTTTTTCTACACCCTGCTGTTTGTGCATAAACCATGCAATGCCACACCTCAATGGGCATGTGTAATCTTAAATATTTGTTGGGATATATGTCCAATTGTTCTATAAATATTTGCACTCATGTTGATGCATGTGCCCTGTTCAGACACCACGTTCATGGTGGCCTGTTGCTACCAATCATCCCTGCATGCGGTTGGAATAACCACTGTTGTTCAATATATGCATGTGTTATGTTTGCTGTTCAACTGTTGGAGCTGTGGTGTGTTAGGTTAATGGGGATATTACTGCATGCTGTTACAACTAATCTGGAATGCTGTTGTTTATGTTGTAATGAACACACCTAATCACAGAACATATGGAAAGGCCGGTCCCAGCAGACCCACCTGTCCCTCCTCAGTTGGCGAGTGCACCTGGCACCAGTGGCTCTGGTGCCCAGCCTGGACTCCCCTCCTCCATTGGTCCTGTGCCAACTTTGGGTGGAAGCGCTGCAGGGGATGGGGTTTGCCCCCCCCCGTGCAAGCATGGGCAGAGAAGGGCCACCCATCACCCTTCGAAGGGTCTGAGTTGTGGTGAGTAGGGAGATCCAGCGTTCAGTCGCTGATCCCCTATGCCAGCTTGAGGCGAGAGTGGCATGTCTCATGGGTGAGTCTGCCCGTCCTACTCAGCCCCCAGCACAGCCACCCCCAGGGCTGTGAAGGTTTAGTGGTGACTGCTCATGGGTGGGGATCTCAGTTCCACTGTTACCATATGTGGGCTCATGGGCTTACGATTTCCAAACAACCTTCCCCGTCAGTTGTGTTCACCCACCTCATGTGTCAAATTCCGCCCCTGTATGCATCTTGCTTGTCTTGTCTGTTCACCTCCCCAACCTACCTCCCCAAATATAGCTACTTCCCCTACCTCACTTACCACTCTCACCTGAAAAAAAAAAAAAAAAGGGCAATCTGTACCCGAAAAACAATTACGCCAAATACATAGCTTCCCATTTTGCACACATGTCCATAGGACATGTACACCAATAATTCCAATTGGCAGTGCAACAAACTATGTTGTTCTTACCCCTCTCTCAGGGGTGGAAGGTCTCAAAACTCACTCCAAATTTTCAACATATGCACAGCTGTTGCTGTTAAAGAAATGGGCAGCTATGGGCCTTCCCTACACCCTTCCTGCACATCCCGAGCTTGTTTTCCTACTGTCTGTCACTCTCTGTGCCCCATTTTTCACCACTTTCCTATCTCCCCATTTTTTTTTTCTTTAAAAGAAATTAGCGCGGGGGTTAGCGGCAGTAAGCCCTTTTAAGCAGTAGTTAGCGGGGGTGCGCGGGTGTGAGCTTGTGTGAGCTTAGCTAAGGATTGCTAAGCATCGCACAAACCTGTGCAAACCCACTTACAACTGCTTAAAAGTGCCTTAGTCACTCTGTATGACAAGGCCCTTGTATTGATCAGTAGCAAAATAAAAATACCCTTGTCAGTCTCGAATCCAGGACCTTGGACTCACCAGTCTGCATGAAATACCACTACACCACAGCAGATATACAATAACATAGTGCTGAAAGCAATTTATCATGCATTACCATGAGTGAATGTAAAGGGAAAATAGGAATGGCATAACACAAATCTTGTTCTGTGGGCCTTAACCAGCAGGTGTTGTTGAATTGCATGACATTACTGTGAAAAGAGAACCAGCCATGCCAGTAGGGAATAAGGTTACAGTAGCAGCTTACACACCCCACACAGTATCAGGGCAGGATAAACACTGGCATATTTGCATAGGTCACAGGCCAGACCTCCCAACAGTGACTGCTCTACAGTGATGACCCTGATTTGTAAACAAATGTTAGCTGTGCCCCTCTGACTCCCTGTGAAATGTACTAACAGTAGGCAGAAAGGTGATGAATCTCACTTAATAACAAATGTCAATAAGTGAGAGTAGACACCGCTTGCACGTCAGAAAAGGTGTAGTAATAGAAATGCTCTGAATCACCCAAAGTCTGAACTGCAAAATGTCTGAACTATATGACAGGTGTATCCCAGTTATATGTACCTTTCCCTGAGGCTGTTCAAATATATACGTGAGAGTATCTGAGGCCTGGAAGAGTCAGAAACACACAGGCATATCAGCTGGTTTGCTGTTACACACTCTGCAAATAGCTGTAGAATGAATCCCACAATAATTCCCTTATGTAGAAGTACAACACAGAAATAGCAAAGGATCAGAAATAGCAAAGGATGTAGCCATGTACTGCTAGCAACCACCTGTGACAATGCCATTGTTCAGGTGCTGAAAAGACTGCTGTGGTGCACAGTCAAAGAATACTAGGCTGACCTCTGTCTACCATCTGGATATGTCCACAGGTGGGAGCTACTCAGACAGACTACAAGCCTTCATAGACTTACAGGTACACAGCAACACTGCATGTTCAGTAAGATAAACATCACACAATAAAAAAATAATGCACACTGCAGTTCTGCACCCCTACCCAAAGGTACTATATACCCGTGTAGTCAGGCACAACCAAGGGTGTAGGTAGGCATACACAGTACAGAAATATGTCCAGTCATCCTGAGCAGACTGTGCTAATGCCAACACAAACCACAAACTGTTCAGATGTGAGTAACGTACTAATGACAGTATAGCAGTTCACAAACAGTGCATGTGCTTGATATTCATAATTGGTAGTGCAACATACTTAGATGTCCTCACCACTCTCTTAGGGGTGGAAGGTTTCAAATATCCCACCTAATGTATTGCATATGCACAGCTGTCGCTGGTAAAGAAATGGGCAGCTATGGACCTTCTCCACACCCATTGTGTACATCCCATGCTAGTTTCCCTACTGTCTTCCCCTCTTTGAGCACCCTTTATCACCACATTCCTATCTCCCCATTTACATTTCTGTCAAAGACATGAGTGCGGGGGTTAGTGGGAGTGACCACTTGTAAACAGTAGTCAGTGGGTTTGCACCAGTGTGCACATGTGTGCGCCTAGCTTAGCATTGCTAAGATATGATAAGCTACGCCAAGCTGAAATTACTATTACTAACATAAAATAAGCTAAGATAAGCTTAGCTTAGTATTGCTAAAATACAATAAGTTAAGCTAAGGGTCGCTTAGCATCGCTAAGCATCACGCAAACCTGCGCCAACTCACTTACAACTGCTTAAAAGTGCCTTAGTCACTCTGTATGACAAGGCCCTTGTATTGCTCAGCAGCAAAATAAAATACCCTTGTCAGTCTCAAACCCCACATCTTGGACTCACTAGTCTGGATGATGTACCACTAAGCCACAGCAGATATACAATAGCTTGGTGCTGAAAGAAATATAACATGCATTACAAGGAGTGCATGTAAAGGGAAAATAGGAAATCCATAGGAGTACATTGCAATAAAGGAATATGACATGCATTACAAGGATTGAATGTAAAGGGAAATAGGAAAGCCATAGGAACACATTGCAATAAAGAAATATAACATGCATTACAAAGAGTGAATGTAAAGGGAAAATAGGAAAGCCATAGGAATACATTGCAATAACTACCGTTGTATGACAGTTAATTCCCTAATTCCAAAAGAAAGTACATACTCCCATGTATCCAGTGTTAGCATTAGGAGGTGTGAGTAAACTTACACACTGAGAAGAGTGTACTGGAAGAAGCAACAGTCAGGTTTCAGTACAACATGCATTTCACTGGCTACAACCCAGCTTCAGATATGAGACATATACCAACCTTCTGACTGACACAACAGTGTCCACAGCAAACAAGCATGATCCCCACCTTGCAAAACTGAAAGGCCTACGCCTACCTAACCTATCATTTTATAGCAGTGTCCTGAAATCACAGTGAGAACTGCAATTACCACACAGCAGGCTGCATGCAATTACTAAATGGTGGGCACCAATTCGTGCAGAGGCCATCACATGCACATGTGCAGATACCTACAAAAGCAGCCTGTACCTGCTGTCCACACTTGCAATAATATCACTGCAGCAACTGGAGAGAGAGAGAGCGAGTGAGAGAGACAGACAGACTGACAGGCAGACAGACAGACAGACAAACAATCAAACAAACAGAGGCAGTTGGAGACCAACCCAATAAATAACAACAAACAGAGGCAGTTGGAGAGACCAACCTAAAACAAAAAAAAAAACAGAGGCGGTTAGAGACACCAACCAACCAAAACAAAAAAAAAACAGAGGCAGTGGAAGACACCAAACTAAACAAATAAAAAAAAAAAACAACAGGTACAACAGATACAGATGTATTTGCTGGCATCCGAATGATCCCCGGGATTCATGAAGCTCGGCGCAAGGCCGGCGTTAGGCTTGCGCTGACCATGTGGGTTGAGGATGGCGCAGTAGCGCCAAATGCATAGTAATGAAGGCACGCTGCCGACACAGCCACGTGCACAGTAAAGGAGCGCGAGTGCATTGGGCATGTCGAAGTGCCGCATGGTGGCGTGGAAATGGCAGCTGTCGATGTGCAACCTAAAATGCTTGCATATAACAGGTTGCAAGATAGTAACCACATCAGTGTCCCTGGATACTGAAACGTATGCAAAGCTTGCAAGAAAGTACCTGCGAACACAAAGTGATGAAGCAAACAGAAATGCACGGTAGGGAATAATGGGTCCCTATCCCGCGAACAAATGACATGGAAGACCGTGTGACCGTAGTCCAATGCAGTGTAGATAGCCATACCAAGCAGAAGTGAAATGCATCATATGTTAGCGATCCACCAGTAGGTACGTCCAGCCCAATGGTGAGGGTCACCAGCTGACTCATAATGTGAGGGAGGGTACACAGTTGGGCAGATGTGTCCATAACAAAATACACAAGAAATGTAGATATCTAGTAACCGTATGTCCGAATTATATCCCACAAGGCATGTAATAGTCACATACAAAAGGTATGTCTGTATTTCACATACCAAATGTGATAGGAAATAGAATAAGCATGTAAACGAAACAGAAGGAGCATGCAAACAGCCACAACAATAATGACACATGTAGGCTGAAAGGAAATGTATTATCCATACCATTGACTAGGATTACCACCTGTCCCACTTTGCGAGTGACAGTCCCTCCTTGGGCAGTTGTGTCCTGACAAAAACCTGTAACAATGGCAAATGTCCTGAGATTATAGGACAAAATTATTCCCTATACATTATGTAATAGTTGCATTAAACAGGTTTTCTGTATCTAAATTACATAAATGTTATAAGAAACTAAATAAGCAACTGAACTGCTACAAGAATAAGCTTTGATATAGGCAAGAAGTCTAAGTTCTATCCTGTGTACTGACTGTGGGTATGTGTCGGCCTGTAAAATGTGATGTGTGTACCAAAAATGTCCCACTTTGGCCAATTGAAAAGGTGGCAACCCTACCGTCGACTGTGGGGAGGTGTTGTCCACTACAGTCGGATATGTGTACGGAATATATGCCATCCTGGACATAGGAAAAGGTGGCATCCTACCAATGAGTACGACAGGCCACCAAAATCTGGAAGTCAGCGGTACAAGCCGAACTTGTTAGGATGTGTCACAGTAGAACGGGTAGTACCCGGGTATACCAAACATGTAATGAAAGAGAAGTATGGGCGTGTACCTATGTGCGTGAGGTATAGCATCTGGAACACAAACATGGCAGGGTAGTCCACACAACCATACAGGTACCAGACACATGTAGGGTATTCAATGTGTTACTCTGGCTGTGTCATGGGCCAACAACCAAAGCACAGATGTATGGGGTGTGAGGAATCTGTGTGTGTGTGATGGATGGGTAATGGTACAATCCTCCAAGGCGATACTGTGTCGTATGCAGAATAGGTGAACCAGAGGTGTATGAGGGAGCAGCGGGTGAAGCTGAAAGAAACACAAACACATGTATAAACAGCTGCAATAAAACCAGACAAGCCATACTGTAGAACACAATCCCACAAACAGATGAATATTGAAATGTGCGATACAAATGTATAGATATGTCACCAGCACAGACCCACAGATTGGTCCTAATGGAACTGGCCATAACAAATGCAACACACCTGGATGGAACTGGCCATAACAAATGTAACACACCTGGATGCATAATGGACTACCCAGCATCCCCTCCACATCTCACAACCCGCTCCCGTACCTGAACGCCCGCCAAATCCAGCCGTATTTGGCCTACTGGTGTGGTGCAGCCACAGCTACACATAGTGACTACTATGCATATGTAGTAGGTAGTGTCACCGTAGGTGGTTGCAGGACTGCACACAACCTCAGCACATTTTCTTAACTCCAAAACGATGTTCGGTATACCTCTTGTTGTGGATCAGTACAATTTTTGGATATCCCTCATGGGATACGTAACCTGTGTAAACATTAGAATGGAAGACACAAAGTCCAGTCCTGTAGATATCTGGATAGAAGCTGGAATGTGCATTAGAGGAGTATGACACTGTCCAGCCCTAAGTGCTCATGCATAACCTACTACCCAGGATCAAACATTTGCCTGTGATGCACGTGTCTCGACACGAATAAGCAGAAATATATTGCACACATTCTCATAATGGCAAATGGTATAAGGGTGATGAAGGCACTGACGTAAACAGGATAACCCTGATCTACTGTGTGAGGGACACTTAATGTGTGTGTAGGTGTGACCAACCATACCTGTCAACCTCTGAGAGCAAGATATCTGGACAAAGCTGTGAATAAAAGTATACCTGTCAGCCTCTGAGAGCAAGATATCTGGACAAAGCCATGAATAAATGTATACCTGTCAATCTCTGAGAGCAAGATATCAGGACAAAGCCGTGAATAAAAGTGGGACAAAGCCCCAAAAGTATGGACAATTTGTAAAGAAACTGAGAAAGTTGATAGAATAACAGTTTGTACATTGGCATTAATTTCCTGAAGAGTATGAAGTCTGAAACACAAGTGTCTGTCATTATGTTCTGACTTCAGTCTTTAATGACTAGCTACTGATTTGCCAGAAAACAACAGTGTATTACAGAGGTCCGTACATATTTACAGTAACAAACCTTCACATTTGTTTACTGTACCACTGCATACCTGTAGTTAATTCATGTCCAAAATAATAATCCTCGTATGAATGCATACAGGAAATAGTCAAATGTGAATGGGAACACCCCTCACCGTGGATTATGTATTGCCAACATAAAAAGCTGCTGACAGGTGCCGAAAGACCTGTGTCCGGAAACACAGGTAAACCTCTATAAAATGGCCAAATGCTGTTGATGTGCTTCGTCTGACATTTGAACTCGGTCAGGGCAGTTCCGTTCACCAGGTGGACAAGCCTAAACCCAGATCACCACAGGAACACCCTGACAATCAAAGACTTGTATGTGCCAGGACTATAAGCCTTGGAGTTCTGCATATCCTTGGAGTGATTAAATATGCAGCTTGGGTCCAGAGCAGTAGGGAATAGGGAATGTGTAATATGTAGTACCATGTTTTTCCCAGCAGGAGAATGGATACCTCTGTTGTAAGTGAAGCGGTGAGGCATATGTTAATGTAGCTATGTACTATGGGTATGCATATAAATGAGTCAGAACACCAATAGTATAGTGGTTACAGCATCCGGCCAACGTGAATGCAGTCCCGGGTCAACTACGACTTCAGCACATATGAGTTAATGAATGCGTGTGTGCTGTAAAGACAATTAAATATGTAAAGGTGAACGTGTGTTTCGCATATGTCCATTAACCGGATTACAGATATTGCACTGGTACCGTCACAATTAAGAAAGCCCACGTAAGCACAAAGACTTAGTAAACATATGTAACCCACAATAAGGATATGCAAGCATGCCTGCGTGTGTGTAATCCGCTCACAGCATAGCAAATGAATGCTGTTTTCTACACGTTTATTTATATATCTATATATGGATATATATATTTGTGTATAGATATATATCCACAGACTTAAACTAAATAAATATATGAAAGAAAGAATGTACAGACATATATATATATATATATATATATATATATATATATATATATATATGTATATATATATATACACACACACACACACACACACACACACACACACACACACACACACACACACACACACACACAATTACATTAATCGATATATACATAACAAACACAGAAACATTTGTTCTTGTAGCTATAACACATGTACATAAATAGGCTACATCATAGCTATTATGGATAGACATACAGACATGCAAGAAAGGTAAATACACTGCTGCTTTCCAAACCATTGCCCGGAAAGTACCAGTGTGTCAAATCTGCAAGTTCTACTATTTAAACATGGATATAGGTTCCTTTGCAGGACTCCAAAAAGTGTTGTCTACAAGCAACAGCCAGTAATTATTGACGCAAAGGAAGTCACATCCGCAGCTACAATATAGTTGTACATGCAACAGTAGCTTGTGCAAGGGTAATAACACATGGGTTGACAGAATGTATGACATATGTCCCGATACGTGGAAAGTGGATAGTGCTTAGAAGTATCTTCATACTTTATTATCGCTCACATTAAATATGTCTTATGACTACTGTGGAGTGGTGTCAGATATGGGAATCATGGGTATGCAAGAATGGGCCTAAGTTTACAGGTGTTGGTTGGCACAGATTTATTATGTCCGCCCCATGGGAGTGATTAATATTCCTATGTGGGTATAGCACACACCTATACCTTCCAAAAATGAAGAACCCATCTACTGGATATTGTGTAAACCATTGGGGGAAGATGTAGGGACTAATATCAGTGTCATGTTAGCGATTATCATTGACGTACATTCTTACGAATAAGATGGTAACCATACCTCTCAACCTTTCAGAATAAGACATCTGGACAAAGGCATATTTAAATAAGTACAAATAGGGACTATGTTAAATATTCCTCTGACAAAGTTAGAACGTTGATAGAATAATGGATAATTCATTAGTATGAATGTTTTGAGGGTTATTAGTTATAAACTAATAATGTCTGTCATTATTATATAACCTCACAGTCCTTAATGACCTGCCACTAATCTACCAGAAAGGCACAATAATAACAAAGAAGGAACAACATTATAAGTCTAAGTTCGGGACATTTACCCAACATGTGTACATTTGAGAGGTATGAAGGTAACCCTGTCCTAAATAAATGTACAGAATTAGTGATATCAGATGGACAGGTGTGAAGAAAGATGGGATGACAAATGACAAAACATGTATAAGTCAAAAGCATGTACCTCGATAAATGTGAATGAATACTTATGCCCTGTGATAGTCAATGTGGAAGATTAATAGTGTCCCTCAGGGTGTTATGCAGTGTCCCCGATACAGTGTCCAGTCTCCCACACTCGCATGTGAGTTCTGCCACTGACGAACATCGCAAATACCGGTGAACACTTAAGGTAGATGATAGCATAATATGTTTTGATTAGCACCTGTTGGCTTTTGTGAGGAACACAACACTCTTGGCGAGTGTGTCCTGCAAAAGGAATGTAATGGCATCTGGCCTGTGATTTCTTCTTGTGTGTAGTGGTGTAATACAATGATATATCTTGTATCAGAAACAGATACATGTGATAGGAAACAGTATTATCGACTATACTACTACAAGAAAACTCTGGAGGTATGAAAAGTGCTGAAGTAGTCAGTTCAGTATTGACCGCAGATATGTGTTGACATGTCAAATGTCACAGCTGTATATATAGTACCTATAGGGCTGACACCGTTACAAATGATGAAGGTGGGAGCTGCTTTGTAGAAATGTCAAACCATACCTACAGCCATGCATACTCCACAAATAGACATATTAGCACACAGCAAAGCTTAGGCCAGGGGTCATGGAGCCTTGGCCGGTGTGTACGAGTAGAGGAAGTGTAGAACAAGGCAAGATGTCTGCCGAGCTATTCAGCAATGTCCTGTAGGGGCGTGTAAGACAGCCCCTAAACCAAACATTGCACGGACAATGTAAGGATATGCAAATGACCCCATTTGTAGGTGAAAGCTATGCAAATTATGTAAATCTGCGATACATGTAACAGTAAGCTGTCTGTGCAAGAGTAGAGTTATGTGCAGAAATGTACTCGGATGTTAACCGAGTTACATTCTGCAAGTAGCTAAACGGAGCAATGTCAGCTGCAAATAAAGGATGAATTCAGTTGAAGAAGCATGCCAATGGCCAAATATAAGGAAAGTGGAATATTTTTCCATTGTAAATTAATAAAACTCTATTTGTCCTCCCCCGATCTCCGGTGTGTAAGCGTAGCACAGCGGTGCGAAAACATGCTGTGCTTTTAAAACAAGAGAAATATTTAAAATACACATAGACATTGTAATTTTATCATTAACAGTTAGTTCATCATGCAGGTGAATGGCAAGCTGAAGACAAGATGGCTACTGAGTACTGGTTGCTATGTGTGGAAGCGCTCTGTCAGAGATGTAACCAAGCATTAGTAGGCAATCCGATGCAATTGAGGCTGAGGATAGTGAATCACAATTTGTCATGCCATATGGGCCAAGCCGCTACAGTGGAAGAGTAGGTTAAGGGGACTATCAGAGTAGAAGATAGGTGACATCATGAGTGTGTATGTATAAAACACTGTAATCATATCATAGCAATGTGTCACATGTTTGCTGTCAGTTACTCATCAGTGGAAGAGGCGTGTTATGATTTATCCTAGGTACAGTCAGGAAACTGACGGTGTACGCCATGGATATCACTGAAGTTTCATGCAAACCTGCTGACAGTGTGTTCATGCCTGTGCATGCCTGTAAGCCTGAGTAAGCATATGTGTGCGTGTGTCAGCCCGTGTGCGCGCGTTGAAGAACAACTAAGCTAGTGTAAGCATGTTGAAGCCCGTGTAATGTCGTGTAAGCCAGTGTACGCATTTGTAAGCATGTATAAATCTGTATATGTATACATCTGCACTACACACATCACACATGTACTGCACACTCTGAAACACATGCTGCCAATACTACACACATCAGTCAAATGGCACATGGATGGATAATAAATCATCAGAATCAACAGTGCTGTAAACTATACTACATTGATGGTCATAGCTGCAATGCATCATGCCTGCTTACATACACCTAGAAGGCTATCACACTTTGTGTTAACAACATTTTAACGAGCATCAGCACCATGTTAGTCTGTTCCTGCATCTATGTTACACATTACAGGTGGTGGCACAGGTGTCATCATATGCACAGGGTATAGTGTTTCTTTTCCAGAGCCTATCATTGAGCCATCAAAGCAACATGTAAGTATGTGTGTGTGTGAGGGACAACAGTGTTTGCATGGCCCAATGTTGATGCAATGTGTGTGTGTATGTGTTAGCCCTAGCTGTTTGTTTCATGTGTGTGTCTGCATGTACACAGTTTCAGCATGTGTCATGCATATACAGGAGGTTGTGGGACAGTCACAGACCGTACCTGCCAGGCTGTACAGATCGCCATTACTGGCCATGGACACCCTTGCATGCATTCAACAATATTCCAGTCCTGCACCTGTCAATGTATACACATACATTCTTGGGATCTGTATCACAACCTGCAGATAAACGAGAGTCAGTAATGTTAATCTGATTTGCATAGTAGTGTCAGGTAATACATAGTCATATGAGCCATACTCATCCTCCAAAGTAACAGCCACTGCTGGCTGTTGCTGAGATGTGCACATGACCATTTAAAGGTGCTGTACTATCATTGTTGTCAATGTCCCTTGTAATACCCAGCAACAGAATAACTGGTCACTACACAACTATAACCCAGGATCACTACAGCACACAGTATGTGCACTATCTCAGAGCCATAGCAGATTTACATACATCAAAGGTGTTCACGTACAGATAATGCAGCACAGTCAGTAGTGCTAATATCCACATACATATCAATATCTATCTACATTACATATATAGAAATAGAAATACACACACACACACTTGGCAGGGTTGTGATCAGAACACAGACCTAACTTCCTTATCACACTACAAAATTATGCATGTACAGAACACGCTACCATGATTACTAGATCACAGCATTCACACAGGCATACTTCCAGCTTGCTGGCATCAGCATCAAAGGCAAAGACGCTGTACGGATTCTACGGAGAGTGAATAGTGTAAAAGCAATGTACTGTTGTCATACAGTGGGAAATTCTCACACACACATGTGGCAGGATTGGAATTAGAACACAGACCTAACTACCTTTTCACACTACAGCAATACGCATTTACAGAACGCGCTACCGAGATTACTGAACACAGCACTCCCAGAGGCATACTTCTAGGTGGGTGACATCATCCTTAAAGGCAAAGACGTTGATAGGGAATGTATGTGGTGTGAGGCATCTAAAAGCATTACCATGTCCCCAGGCTGCAGGAAACACACACACACACACACAGGCACACACTTGGCAGGGCTGGGAGTCAAACATACACCTAACTATGTTGTCACACTACAGCAATACATATTTACAGAATGCGCTACCGAGATTACTGAACACAGCACTTCCAGAGGCATACTTCTAGGTGGGTGACATCATCCGTAAAGGCAAAGATGCTGATAGGTAATGTATGTGGTGTGAGGCATCTAAAAGCATTACCGTGTCCCCAGGGTGCAGGAAACACACACACACACACACACTCACACACACACTTGGCAGGGCTGGGAGTCGAACACCTAACTACCTTATCACACTACATCAATACGCATTTACAGAATGCACTACCGAGATTACTGAACACAGTACTCCCAGAGGCACACTTCTAGGTGGGTGACATCATCCGTAAAGGCAAAGACGCCGATAGGGAATGTATGTGGTGTGAGGCGTCTAAAAGCATTACCATGTCACCAGGCTGCAGGAAACACACACACACAGTCACACACTTGGCAGGGCTGGGAGTTGAACATACACCTAACTACCTTATCACACTACAGCAATACGCATTTACAGAACATGCTACTGAGATTACTGAACACAGCACTCTCAGAGGCATACTTCTAGGTGGGTGACATCATCTGTAAAGGCAAAGACGCCGATAGGGAATGTATGTGGTGTGAGGCATCTAAACACATTACCGTGACCCCAGGCTGCAGGAAACACACACACATACACACACACACACACACACACACACACACACACACACACACACACACACACACACACACTTGGCAGAGCTGGGAGTCGAACATACACCTAACTACCTTATCACACTACAGCAATACGCATTTACAGAATGCACTACCAAGATTACTGAACACAGCAGTACCTGAGGCATATGTCTAGGTGGGTGACATCGTCCGCAAAGGCAAGGACGCAGATAGGGAATGTATAGAGAGTGAGCAGTCTTTAAGCATATTACTGTCCCAAGGTAGACGTAGACAAACACATGGCAGTGGTGTGATCGGGGCAACTAAATATCTACGAAGCACCACAACAACACTACATAGATATGGGATGCACCACAGACAGTACACCCTGCAAGACAGTCAGCCATTATGTTCAATGTAGGCATCCATCGTGATGTTGAAAATGGACATCTGTTGCCTGGATGTCCACCATCGCTATACAGGATGTCAATGGCCATACCCATACACAGAGGCACAAGGTGTCACTGGCCATGCCCACACACTTAGTATCACACATCCATTTGGAATGTACTGCGTGTCCATCTACACAACGGCATACTGGGCATGCTCACACACTTAGCAATTGCAAAGGGCCATCTTGCATGCACATGGATTCTAAACATGTAAGGGGACAGTGTGGAATGTACTGTGTGTCCAACAATACAATGGCATACTGGGCATGCTCACACAGCAGTTGCAAAGGGCCGTCTTGCATGCACACGGATTCTAAACACATAAGGGCACAGTTTGGAATGTACTGTGTGCCCAACTACACAACGGCGTACTGGGCATGCTCACACACTTAGCCATTGCAAAGGGCCATCTTGCATGCACACGGATATTAAACACGGAAGGGCACAGTATGGTATTACTGTCCCCTCATACATGATGGCCACTCACATATATTGACCAGTACACACTCAAGAGCCATCACAGATTTCTCAGGTGCAGATCACAGAGGTACACACTGCAGTCTACAATGTAGCCCTCAGACACCACCATGTCATTGGACCAGCAATACATCAACACAACACCATGTGAGGCATGACCAGTGGACTTACATAGGTGTACACCAACCGTGCAGACTACACATGTACCGACAGGGTTCCATGATGTGTTATGCATTGCAATGATACCACTCTACATAACCAGGTCAGCTCTACACATAACAGGGGCCCTGGGTCTTACACAGCTGTGACAGATGACTGTCGCTGTACACCAATGAACACACATGTCTGGATATGTCATACATGTAATTGCAGTGGATATGTGCATGGACCACACACACAACACATATGTACATAGCATAGCTTTTGCTGTCCTCTGTACAGACAAGTGGCTACAGTAATCATACGCACGCAAATGGGAGGTGGGTCCATGGCTGTTGAATACCAACAGTACATGAGGTAGCAATGTTGACCGAGGACACATTCCCTCTTTACTAGTTACCCATGACACCCATCATATCATACAACAGTCCATGTGTTATATATGTCAACACACATGTCCACCGATTGCAATGGATACAAACATGGCTACATGACAGGCATGTAGGACCAACACACATGTACAAACTGTAGTGTGCATGCAGCTGCCATGCATGTGCAGTAGCTAATGTAAGTAACTCATCTGTGCCGAACTACAATATGCAGTTGCAATGCAGCCCCATCATTGACACCTGTATATGGTGACATACTGACAGTACGGTAGGATGTACATCAGGTATGGATGGATGTGTGTACGTAAAGTGGTGATCCACCTGTGTAGATGGATGTTCACCAGGTACGGCTCACAGGTGTGTCATACCCCATCATACCATTACATGTGCAAACAGTACACTATGTTACTGTTACCTGATGGTGAAGACATAATACCTACACAGTGGTCAGGTGTTACCGACTGTACATCACTTGACACCTGTAACACTTACATCCTCCCATGTGCATATAGCAGCACAATTGCCAGACATAGCGCTGGTACACATAATGCGGCCAATACTGCAGCATGTCTGTCAGATGCATCATCATATAGCAGGTGTATCATTCACAGTACTGCCATGTGTGTTTGCATGTGTGATCATATATGCCACATATGGTGGGGAATACATCCCAATTGTGACACACCCCTGTACACTGTTGTAGACATCTGTACATACTGCAGTGTGGAAAGCATGATGTAGGCAGATGTGGTGTGTGTATCACACACATCAGCTATCCATATGTGTATGACAGATGGTCTCCACAGTGTGTGTGTGTGTGTGTGTGTGTGTGTGTGTGTGTGTGTGTGTGTGTGTGTGTGTGTGTGTGTATGTATGACTGTCTGGTGCATGGAGTGTGGGTGTATGCTACCATATGGAACACACAGGATCCCAACCCCTCATGGTGATGCAGTCAACTACCCTGTTGATGCCATCGGTCTCAGCCGTACTGGCTACCTGTACATGTCCCTTTTCTGTGTTGCGTTGTGTGGGTGCCCAGTACTGTGAGGGTGATGACCACATAGACAAGAGTCCTCACCTCAACACTATGGGGTGTGCGTTATAGTGTTGTCGACCCCGTGAGTGTGGGCATGTTCCTGTACTGTGACAGGGTATTACTGCTACACAGTGAGGCCTCATGCTATCAAGTGGCCTCTAACATTATCATTGTCCAGACCGCGGTTTACAACCCCTGCACCATGTCAACATACCTGTGATGTGACCTGGTATGAATGTCACGTCTCTAGCCATTGTAGCCTATTAAACTGCACACAGGCTGCTGGATCAGTATATGTGTGGGCATCTGTGGTATGTTAGACTTTCCAGCTGTCCGGTTGAGGCTACGTATAGCATGCTGAGATTGCCATATGTGCCTGTGAGTACTCCACAGTTACACATGGGAGACTGCAAACACTGCTACCTGTAGACAAATGCAAGTAGACCATAAGGAGGGAACCTGGGCATCATTACCAATATGCTATTACTGTTGTTACCGAGACACATACTGTGAACATATAACAATGCATGCTACACCT
This sequence comes from Protopterus annectens, assembly GCF_019279795.1. NCBI lineage: Eukaryota > Metazoa > Chordata > Ceratodontiformes > Protopteridae > Protopterus > Protopterus annectens. Next base: position 727,337,277 of record NC_056731.1, read on the forward strand.
GTACTACATGGTTGTGCACATATAACAATGCATGCTACACCTGTAGTACATGGTATGACTGGTGCGTGTCAACAGTACACAACCAATGTAATATACACGTCTCTCACCATTCTTACATAACTAATGTAATATACACTTTCCTCACTAGTCATACACAACTAAAGTAATATAAACATCTCACTATTCTGTTCACCCTGTGCATCAGACCATTTGAGCATGTCCCTGCACCGATGGTGTGGATGACAGGGATGCGGTACAGGCTTCATCATATGCACAGGGTGATAATGTGTGCCAGGGGCATGTGTGTGGGTAAGGGCAGGAGATATGAGTGGACATGTCTGTTCAGTATGCATGTGGGTGTTGTGGTGCCTTACAGATGTGTTTGCTGTGTGCGTGTTTGTGTGCACACAGTTCTGCCTTTTGTGAGGCCTACACAGGGGTATTATTGACAGCTCCAGATTGTACAGACTAGGTAGTACAGCTCACTGTGTCTGGGCATGGCCACGTGACCTGTGCCTGCCAGGGATTGCACGGGCACTACCAGGCGGAGGTACAGATTGGCTACTGTCCAATGACACATGTCCACTGGAACCGTGTCCCTACTGGAAATTCCAAGGCCACGTCCATGTGACATGGCACTATGGGAGTGGGCATGTGAGGTGGCACGCTCACGTCGACCTGCACTAGGTGATATAGCTGGCCTACATCCACGTGGCCTACGCCTCACTCCTACCAGATGTTCCAGCAAAGAGAGCTCACGCTCATGGATTGCCATGCCACAGTCAAGGATTCCAACCATGTCACCCAATCGCCTGTCCAGAACATCAGCGATCTGCTGTTGAGCATTTGCCAATGCCTGGATGTTGTCATTTAGGGTATGGATAGCAGCCCTCTGCAGCCTCTGCCCTTCTCTGTTCTGCCGTTCAGCACATGCCTGTGCTGCCATTACAGTCTGGAACATGTGTCTGGTGATACCAGCTGCTGCGCTCTGCCCTGCAGGTGCATGTCTGCCAGAGGTCCTCCTACGAGCAGCACCGGCCACATGCCTGTGTGGCACATCTGCAGACATTACACTGACACCATGGTGTGGAGACACACCATATGTAGCCACCACACATTTCTGTTCCACGCTAACAGACACTGACTGTCCTTCCTCTATGGCCACTGGTAGTGCAGTATGTGTTGGCAGCAGAACTGTGTGCGGGGAAGAGGGGGACATAGCTGGGATGGCAACCATTGGCACAGATTCAGCCCCTGACAATACTGCCTGTACCTCATGCATGTGTTTATCACTGCTAGTATCTGTGGGGACACTAACATCAGATGGACCACAGGAGGGTAACGCACCTACATCACCTGTGAATGCAAAGAAAGACTCTAAATTACAATAGACACACACACATGCACACACACACACACACACACACACACACACACACACACACACACACACACACACACACACACACATACACAGACACACACACACACACACACACACACACACACACACACACACACACACACCATGCATGTGATTTGACAGATGGCATGCAGCATGCCTGTGATACAGCTGACGGCATGCAGCTCAGACATTAATAGTGTTAGTAAGCATACCCCCTGGGGTGCACAATACAGCAAGCAGGTGCCATATCAGTAGCCATGCAGTTTACACAATCATAGTAATATGCATGCATCCCCGTGATACACCATGTGGACCAGAACAGGGTAACAGTACATATGGCTGATGTGACCTTGACATGTAATCTGCTGACGTGTGCATTAACATGCATACATGTCTGATACAGTGGTGTCCTGACATGTACAGTGTCATAATGGCCATCACATTGCGGTGTTGTCTGTATGCCCTACAGATAGAATGCATGTTTAGCAAATGTGCATGTGCATGGAAGGGTAGTGTGAGCCATCTACATTGCTCTACAGTGTGAAGTACAGACACTGTGCCATTGCATGGCATCATGAGGCATCTATATTGCTATACAGTGCATAATATGTACACATTGCATAGCCATAGCTGCATGTATACCCATGACATAACTGTGGATTGTGACCCACGATGCTGAGGTGTGTACACACCAAACCATGCTGTGTCATGTGACAGGTCACTGGAGGACAAACAGATGACACCCCTGCTGAACAACTACAGTGTCTTAGCTGCCTAGCAAACAAAACTGCTATGCATGTGGGATCTGCATGGCCGGGAGAGCTCACATATGAAACACAGTAGGCCATTAGTGTATATAACAAAAATGTATAAACTATCAACTGTTAGTAATGTACATATTGTTTTGCATAGAGCCCCCTATCTAATGATGGGTTGACCTCAAAAAGACAAAACATAATGTATCCAAAAAGGAATTAGGCACATAGTATCCTAATGATTAGAATACCACCCATGTTGTTAAAATAATATATATAAGCACCGTGGCCTAGTTTCCCCATAATATGTATAGGCTTGTGATAATTCACATAAAACCCCCAACTGAAAGCTGATACTGCAAGAAACGGGTGGTCTATTTGGCTAGTTGTCATTGTTCTGCTTTTTATGTAGGCCAAACTTCGAGACCACTCAGAACTCGAATCAATGAACACCGAAGTGACATTAAAAATAGAAAAGAAACTAATGCTCTTTATCATCATATACTTAAACATCAGCAGGCAGTGTTTTCATTTATGGTCATTGACAGGATAATTGGAGATAGAAGCCATTCTCAAGGATGGCATACTATATTAAATCACAAGGAGAAGTATTGGATCATTATGCTGGTTGCATTATTCCCACCGGGTTTGAATGACCATTTATGAATATCAATACATCGTTTGTAACATGGGCATGTTATGATGTTCCAAAGGTCTATTTCTGTCTTAAGATTTTTGTATTTGATTTCCAATTGTGCTTTTGTAAGTACAAACAAATATTCATTATAATATATGCTAGAATATTATTTTTTATGTATTCAGTTTTCTGGGACCTATGGGGCTAATTCCACTTTTTGTGCTTTATTTGTCCGTATTAAATGTTTGCATAGCATAGGGTCTTTATGTAAGATTATATCTATCTTAATTTGTAACCTATATATTATTATATCTTATTTCTTTATTTATTATTTGTATTTTACATTATTCATGATCTCATGTTTATGTATGGGTTTATAGGAACATACCATGGTTCCTATTGGTGGAGGTCGTATTTAAATAGTGATGTTTCACAGTCTTTTGTATGTTTACTTTTTCCCACACTGAAGAAGGCACTGGTGTGCCAAAACCGGTCTGTGAACATTAAAGTTTCTTTTTAACACTCGGCATGGGTGTTTTCTACTTCTTTTTTAATATTCTGAATCATTTCACTGCTGGCCTGCTGTGTTTCATATGTCTGCTGCCTGGCAACCATGTCCACACATAGCGGACTTGTCAATTCACCATGCCAAACATGACATTGCTGTACCACACACACGAGGTGCACAGCTAACGGTAATGTCCTACAGCAGCAAGGGAAATGTACAGTATCTGTGCCCTGATGTGGTGTCAATGTCTGTGGAAGCTGTAGAGGTGACTACTGTCATGCTATGACACAGGCGTGATGTTCAACACATCTTATATGGCAGACATCAGTGACACCTCCACTGGCTGTGCACAGGCTGTTAGGATGTCCAGTGTACCACATCAACTGTATAATCAGTCAACTAAGGCTATAATTGGACCATGTGTGGACAATGTGAAACAGGGTGCATACACATCACATCTACTGTGTGGCTACGTATCTCTGGCCATCCCCCATGGCCATCGGAGCATGTGTTGGACAAATGTGTGTGATGGCCAGCTATCACACATGTCTGTGTTGTCCCGTATGACATACACCCATAGATGTCAGATATGTCACCATCCACAGGGCTATGCAGACAACAGGTTGTATGTGGGGTATGGGTTATGGGATAGTGTGACATTATTGCAGCCAATACTCTACGTGTCTGGGTCATGTCAGATGGCACATCACAATGTGTGCACCCATTGCAGGGGCATATGACACAATGTTGACTCCTGTGGGCTGCCCATATCACAGCTCACTGTGTGGTACTGTTTGCATACCACATGTGTTGTTCCAATGTATAGTACATATGCCTCCATTGTAGAACACCTCCACTGTTGTATGCACAGCTGACCACATATGTAGCAATGACAAATACTCTGGTTTCATGTTGGTGTATCATTTCGTTTGTATATATTGCACATGGGTAGCCTGTATGAATCATGGGTGACGCGACCTTATATCGTGAATGGAATGAACATCAAGTGTACAAGTGTTAACTGGCCACATGGCGAATAGATCTATGCTTTTACATGCCTGATACTGATGACAGTCTCACCTGCAACGGACTCATGTCTGTGCGACACACCAGAGGTACCTGTATAGGGGTGACACAGCAGTATGAACATTATCCATGACTGTATGACAGCCACAGGGTGCACTGTGCATGTTGACACATTCGCCTGTACAATAGCATATAGTATGCACATGTGTGCATACACAGGGTAGCATACTGTAGTATGCCTCATGTGTGTCCACATACCATGCATATGTTGTTACATTACATAATGTACAGTGACACATGCATGTAAATGGGATATAGTAGCCATATGTGCAGTACTGACTTACCAGGAAACTCTAGGCTCATTGGCTGGGAGACACCCACCTCCACGATGTCAGCTGGTGTTTGTGGATGCTGTTCTGAGGGTGTCCCCAGACTGGCCAGTAACTCCTCAGTGTGTGTGAGTGTGGGCTGGGTTGGTGGCCCATCACCTGTTCCACCTTGTTCCCTGGCGATTGCAGTGGCACGCTGTTTTGCATGCCGTATTAGGTCTGTGCAGTGTCTGCGCACCTGCTGGTAGGTGCGGTTATGGCCACCCACATTGTTCACCCTCCTGCACAGATCCTGCCACAGGTCATCCTGCTGCTAGGCATGCTGTGGCACATGGCTGAACAGCACCTCGTAGTTCTCATAGAGGTACGGGATGAAGACATCATCCTCCTGGTGGCTGTAGGCTGGAAGGCGTGTACGAGGCATTATCTGTAAGACATAATGATGGTGACAGGTCACAGTTTTAGAGATGTACAGAGATACAGCTGCACATACATTTCTATGACATCTAGTACATCTGCACAGTTATCTTTGCAAATCACCATGACACTGACATGACTGATGTGTTTGTGTCACACACATGTAACACCCGTTATGCATTGGATATCATCACCATATATGTGTGTCACCTCATTACAGTGTTCATAGTCCATGTGAATGCTGTCTTGATGTGGGCATGTCTGTTTGCTTGCACTGGTGTTCTTATCTATCTGCACATGCCTGGATGTGTCCACGGTATTGCTGTTGACCTTGATGCTGTGTATATGTCACATATCAACACAGACACAGCCTTAATGGACTTGAGCAATGACAATGCACACATACGCATGGAAACCTGTATATGCATGTGTTTTGCCATATACATCTACATAGCACTGTACAGCTGTTCAACATCCTGCTATGGATCGCCTGTGTTGCACATGTGATAGACATGGGACAATGGCTAGTCGGACATCATTCGCAGGGATGGTTATCAACCATAGCATGTACGGGCAAGGTTTCCTAGCTGTAACCGACAGCCATTATGCCACCGCGAGGTGCATCAGTGCCACATTACTGATCCAGACAGTTGATACTACATCTACCATGCGGCCATCACACCATGTATGACTGGGATGACATGTGCAAATTTGATGGACAGGGTTGCATGGTATAGTGGGAGTATGTCACATGTATGGCACATGTATCTGTCCAGCATGTGGTGATCCTAGTATTAGTACAGTGGCTGTCCATGTCGTATGTCTTTCAGAACAGGATATGGACATGTAGCATGTCCATCATCATGGTGCAGCAAATGTCTTTATGCAAGGTAGACAGCATGCTGCATAGTGGAGGTGAGGATTTTGAAGGCTGGCATCGCCCATCCACGCATGGCCATTACACCGTAAAGGTGATATGTGATCCAATATTGGTCACCCCAGTGCTGTATATGCCTGTCCAATGATCTCTGTGCTCATGGATGGAACCCTGTCATGACATGGGTACCTCGTATGACTACCTATGGTGCCTGGAGACGTCACCAAGTCTGGGAGGTGTACTGCACAGCACCATCCCTTACACAGTGTCCATAATGTTGACCACAGCCTAGGTGGTAGTTAATGGGTACAGGGATGTTCACCTAGCGGTGACAATGCTGATATCATCCATCAGACTGTGCACATATGTCACACACCTCACCCACACAGCCCATTCTGTATGTTGTTCACAACACTGACACGGCTATTGCTCATTGGTAATGGCCATTCACATCATTACATACACAGATGCCTAACATTTGTCTGTGTGGTATAGGCTACAATGAGGGTGGAGTACAACACATTAACCCTGTTCTACTGTAGCTGGCACTGGTGTGATATGCACATGTCAGTCTGGCACCTTTTGTAATTATGAGTCTGTCAATAGGCCACTGGTAGAATACTCCTGTGACATACAAAGGTATTTGTAATCAAACATCTGTACTGTCTTGTACATCTGTACTGCTAACATCTACAGTGATAATGGTTCATGGACATGCATACCATACTCAGCAGGGTTATAGTGCGGTGCCACCCATTATGACTGTCGTCAGCACTTGTGGGTTGATATTATCCAACACCCTATCTGTATTGTATGTTCATGCTAGGCACTTGTTCAAAACTTGTGAGCATGTCATGAGCTACTGATTTCTATAGCACCTATTCCACACCATTTCCCACAGGTACACTGGCTGTCCTAAAATTTCCAGCTTGCTTACGGTACAACAGCTGTTGTATACACGTAACTCACATATCCTGTGAGACATGGTTGTATATACAGGCATGTCCAACTGTCAGGTACCAGTGCTATTGCCTGTCTATATGATGGATATGTCGTACATGTGACAATAGAGCAATTGTCTCATGTACACATTAAATGTTCGCCTCCCAACATATGACACTACAGCCTGTGGGGGATACACTTATGCAGCCCTGCTGGGGGTAATGCTGTCACCAACCCTGACTGTACCTGACAGTCGTGTTGGGATATGTAACATTCACAACACACCCCATACATCACATAGTCTCACATGATCTCCACCACAGGCCACACATATGAGGACAACTCGTGCAGTACCTCTCCATACTCTGTGTAAGCACCAGAGGCAGCCCCCATCACAGAACAAAACATCACCAACTTATAGCCCACAGACTCATGTGTGCCCATCACATACAGCCAATAGGGTGTTATAACATACACAACACACCAGTCATAGGTGACTCTGTAGGCAGTCACACTGCAGTTCCACACAGCAGGCTACACAAGGCGATAGTCGCTTACATCTTGCTGTCGGGTAACTGGTTCTGCAACATAACCTATGCACCCATGCCACACCTCACCAGGTATGATGTGACTGTCATACTCCATGTTAGTGTGACTGCCCTGAGATGCCACTTCACAGACTATGTGTGCAGGGGCTTGCAATAGCTCACCAGTCTTGTAGCCCTGAAGGTGTGGGCCAAGCCCTGGGGAGCATTATGCTTTCATCCGGACCCGATACCTCTGTACAACGACTGACTGTGTCACTTCAACAGTTGCGGATGCTTCTGCTGTCATTCCACAGGCATCTGGTATCTGTCCGCTTTGACTGACCTGGTCAAACACGATGCTTTGGCACAGATGACCTGCACCTGTCAGCCCTGGGAGTACAGATCACATGTGAGGCTCTTGCTGCTTCTATATTGCCTGTCTTGCACAGTTCCCAATAACAGTCACCAGTGGAATGGGAACTGGCCAGCAAGACACGGGGTCATGTGATACAATGCTTGCATCTTCCTCTGTGACACATGCAGGCAAAGCACACCTTATAATGCACCACTCCAATATCTCTGCAGTGACTGGGACCTGCTTTTAGGCTCTGCAGAGCACACCTGCAATGACAGGTTATAGACAGACCATACCTTTCAGGTACATACCTAAACCGGCACACCCACAGCTGAGGTGTTCCCATATCCCACTATGGTGTACACATATCCTGGCTAGTTACTTAGCACAATGCCTCAGAGGTGCTCCACGTGCAACTAACTGTGTCTGGAACCGCTATACACATTGTAACCAGCTACAGATTCAACAACACACCCCACGGTTACCAGACCTTATTTGTTGGTGTACTGGACAGTAGGGCTCAGACAGCTACTACTGATGTGTGACTGACACTACCCCACACTTAACTGGGATAGCCACTCATGTACCAACACATCCGTGAGTCATAAACTTCACTTGGCTGAATCAACCCATACACACCACCTCCAAGACCAACATTATCCTTGACATGAACACCACCAACATGTGACTGGTGTTCCACACCTGGGGTTATCCCCTCATTGGTGGATTCCAAACATATGCTAATAACCCTTGTTAGCCACATCCCAGCACCACACCCTTCATGGCATACACAGTACATGATTACTACAACACCTACTACAGACATCTTATGACAGCGGTTGTTGACGTCATGACACCCGTGCAGATGGACAATGCACATACAAACGCTGAAACATACCCCAGTGCACTGCATTAGCACGTACATGACTGCATGGATCATGCTATTCCACACAGAGCCATGATGGTACACACCAGATAACAGACGCCACTCTGGTGGTCATGTTCCATGGACATAATGTACAACAACAGGTGGAGGCTGTTGCACAGTGGTGTACAATCCCATGGGTGGAGTAGCTCTCTGGTCAGCCTTGGTAGGGCCACTGGATCCCTCATCAAATACTCCAAGACTAGCTATGTAAACATTACTGTGACACATTCCGGAGTGTACCACAAGGCATTATGGTGGTATGTCAATAGTCAATGGCAATACCTACATCTGCTCTCACATACAACAGTCACTCAGGAACATTATAGACCCAGGTGATATAGGCAACATGCTGGCGGATGGATTCAATGCTAACATTACACCCTCACACTCACTACAGGGCCACAATCCATGCAGGAACACTGCGGTGTCCCTGCGGTCACACCAAAACAGTACTAACCTGCAATCTATATGTCCTGGGACACTGGCCCCATGTCACCTTCCAAAGTCCCAGGCTGTGATGTCCACAAACCTCTGAATGACATGTCTCCCCACTAGGCCATCATATTCAGTAATAGCCTTGTATCCGACATTGTGGCCCCCGAATGGCACACAGCAACAGTTATCACACTCCACACAGGTGGCGCCATAATGCACGTGTGGGACTATAGTCCTACACACCTGACTGGACTGTCCTGCACGGTTATGGGGCACATCATCATGGACGTCATTCACAGAGACATTGTTGGGCTCTGGTCCTGTGATGCCACCTGGGTTGGACTTGTTAGGGCCAGAGCATGGCCCCTACACCTGGTGGACTCCTTTCATACATTTACCAGGGTAGATGATGATGGTACGGGGGTCCACACATCCTACATTGTCCTCTCATTGCCTTACAGCACTGTTCTACATTCTGGTATTGACAACATACACATCCACCTGCACATCGTACCCTATGTCTCAGGATGTTATGCAACATGGCTCATGGACAGGACACAAATAATGAGCATAGCATACCATAGTACCTACTCATTTCAGTTACACTTGGCATACCACAGTCTTCAGTCATAGGGCCCATCATGTTCAGTATATGCTTCCCTGAGGTACAGGCTAGCACAGAGGGACTTTCTCTGTGTAGCTTTACAAACCCCTGCATACAAAGCACCAAGATTGATCCACCAGCTGATACTGACTCTATCCATTCGGGTGTCACTGTGACAGATACCTGATATGAATATCATGGCCTCAAGCTGCATGAACATCACCTTTGCATTACATCATTCACCCACTGACTATCACATAGGTGGTAGTCCCCTACATACATTTCACATTGTACATGTTCGTAGTACACACGTATGTCGCACCCACTCCTGTGGTTACCATATTGCCACTGTGGCATGGATATCCTTCTATGTGGCCACACTTATCTGTACTGGGTGTGTAGCTGGTACATAGACACCCATTGTACCTCTGAACCCAAGACTTCTGCACACATTCAAGGGTACACCACCCTGTTTAGGGTGTACCTTACACAACAGCTACAGCTTTACATACCACAACATTAACACGCCTTAACATTTATTGAGCTCCGACAGTTGAAGTATGCGGCTGAACTATGGACACAACGTCTTTACACATTTGCATACTACATACTCAGGGGTGACCTCTGCTGAACAGACAGGGCCCATGTCCACAACAATATTAATGGATATACTCCACATACGCGACATAAGCAAAAGCCACTGTGAACAACATGCCCATGGATATGTGCACACACGCAATGATGAGTGGGATGTGCTTCAGGGTTACATTCCCAATCTGGGCACTTACCATGCTTTGGAACATGAGTCCTATGTACATCACGCAGGGACACTCAGTAGCACTATTCATGTGATACCTCCCTTGGTGGTTGGGAGACACATGTACACCAGGTATCACTGCAGTGGCTGTACTGTGCAGAGGTGCAGGTAACACATGGTCTGCTGTTCACAGGACACTACCCTAGAGAGGAACCACTGGTGTGAACACTGTAGTTGTGCTTACACATACACTTGCCAGACTGCATAGTACCCCACTTTGAACCTGTGAAGCTATTACATGTCCTTTGTGCATGGTTTCTTGGTAGCCCTTCCATTTAGATTAGCTATCATGCTATTACAATGTCCCGTGCCTACAAGCCATATGTATCCTATTATTGTACATGCCAATAGACGATACCTTTGGTATGCATGATATGCCTGTTATGCTGTGTAGAATATCTGACATATCTACCTACAATACTATACATTACACATATTTTACATAGTACTCATAATGCAAAGCATACTTGCACAGCTGGACCACCTTACACATGTCATTGTCGTTATATGCCCATACACATGCCTACTGTGACAGTATATCAACATATACTATCCCCGCTATGGCACGTACTTGTTGGACATATCCTACCACTGACGGCGGGTTGTATGGAATTGATCTGTTTAAAGCACTCATGTAGTATCCCTTGTGGTGTCTGTGATGTGTACCTTGTGGCCCCCTGCTGGACGCACAGTTTCTACAAGCATTAGTATGCTCAGCAAGACATCACTACATAAATACTTTTTCCCACTTTATACATTGCGGACACTTTTAATTAATGCAAACCAGGCTATACATACAGTAAATAATTAATACAAAACATGCTATACATAAACTTACATACCGAGTGTTCTACATACCTTGTTATCGTTCTGGACTTTCGTCTCTATCTCTCTCACACTGCTTATTTCTCTCACACTGCTTAAACAGGTATATGGTATGAGCATACGGTTTGAATGTCTGGCAAGTCATCCTTATATACGTTGATATCTGTAACATGTGGTTTCCTGCCACCAATTGGTGTTTCCGAGTGACTAATTACTTGCACATCAGCTGTGCACCTACTCCATTCGCCAATTACGCGGCAACAGTGGGGTATAATTGAATTCTCCACTTGGGCATTGCCCATTTGCGCTACCTTCGGGGAGATGGCCTGTATTGTGTTTTGTTGTGTGTAATTGCAACAGCTATGTGTAGAGCAAGTATACTTTGGATTCATGTCCCCCGTGGATTGTGTGTGACAGCTAGAGTATGTGGTTCAACATGTGGGTGTACCTGTCATCCCAACCGTCTGATAACGGACTATTGCAAACAAAACCTGTAACATCGCCATTTGTTCCATTATGCAACGGCTACAATTATGCATGGTGCCTTTAATTGTGCCTCTCACAAGGTATGTTGACAGTTCTGCAGATGTAATTGACTTGACTGGATGTTTGTGCTGTTATTACAGTCTGTATTGCTATAGTTTCTAGGGTGGGGGATGTCGGTGGGTGTACGCAGCATATACAGGTGTGTGGGGCTTGCATTTCTACATATTCCATATATATGTGTGTGGGCTCCATCCCTAATTAAAGAGCTATCAGTTAGTAGACTTATGTTATGGGATTTTACATTGGGCCGTTGTTAATTGGTTTCTATATAGTATGCAGGTGAGGCTGATACTTCCATACCTCCGGAACTACAGTGATATGTAAAGGGATATGTCTAAATGACAGCTATCCCGTGTATTTCTGTCCCAGATATTAGCAGTCATTGTGGTTGTGTTGGTAACAGAAACTTTTTGCCATGGGTTGCCTCCTTTACATATGGCCATTGTTGGACACTTACGGGACACACAGTGGTGTTTACAGGCCGACACATAGCCACGGTCAGTACACAGGATAGCACATACTTTTATCCTCAATACATACCTATTGTTGTGGGACTTTGGCTACTTATCATATTGCATGTGACATTTACATTTCTTACATACAGGCATAACTATTTAATGCAACTATTACATAATATATAGGACATATTAATGTCCTACAATCTCAGACATTTGCCCTTTGTTATGTTTTATGTCAGGACACACCTGCCCAGGAAGGGGCTGTCCCTCCTAATGTGGGATAGGTGGTAACCGTATGCCTACGGCTAGCTATACCCACACCTACCATAATGATCTACCTCCGAGTTGGCACTAACAAACACACGATGCGGACACACACACACACATTACAGTCACACAGAGACGCACACGGCACCCTCAACACACACATACACAGACTACGGCACTCACAAACACAGTTGAACACAGTACCTATGTGGACTGCAACACTGGCAGCGGTAACTACATGTCCCTTCATATCGTCATACTATTACTCGCGGTTGTACTGTTCCGATACTGTGTTCTTTCAGTCTTTCAGCCTCATGGTTACACATGTTGGTATGTTACACATTCCATAGTTGGCGGTATCCTATTTATTTGTACCTCCAAGGTGTTATGAATGTCGTTGACCTATCTATATATATTTGCAGATATCGTTGAATCTGTATATATCAACATATATCACTCTATCGCCTTTTTTATCTGTATTATATATATGTATATATGTGTACATATATATATATATATATATATATATATATATATATATATATATATATATATATATATATATATATATATATGACAGGGAAAGTCACAGTCAAGCTACACCTTTCATTGTGCACTTGTCGGTGTATACTGTTTCCTGGACTCCGCACATTTGTGTCTGTACCTGTCACATTACACACCCGCCATAGGTTAGGGTCACCAGCTGTCCCACTTTGCGAGGGACAGTCCCTCTTTGGGCAGTTATGTCCTGCAAAATATTTGTAAACATGGCAAATGTGCTGAGATTGTAGGACATACTTATTTCCTATAGTTTATGTAATAGTTGCATAAAACAGTTATTCTGTATCTGAACCACCTGTATGTTATAGAAACAGAATAAGTAAGTAAACATTACAAGAATAAGCATTTATCTAGGCAAAACAGTGAAGTTCTGTTTTTTGTACTGGCCGGGTGTATGTGTCGGCCTGCAGACATCTGACCTATGTCCCACATTGGTCATTTGCAGAGGTGGCAACCCTACCATAGGTACATCTTGGCTAGCAATTGTGTTAGCTGATTCTATACATGATTGCGTGCTCTACTCCTGGCAGTGGTGGTTTTACCCTTCAGAGCAGGCACTATTAGTACAGGGGTGAATAATGCTGGTTTCACCTGTTCTGGACATCATTGACTGTGATCTGTGCGATATTCGGAGAAGCTTATCTCTGTTTCGCGCATATTCGTATAGTCATATTTAAACATTGCTTACCAGCATTGGGCAGCACATATTCCCGCTAATGTGTGCTAAACATGATCTGATGACCTGCATCTGACATGCATTACTTGTGCCTTCGGGATTACGTTACATCCCTTGTAGGACGTGGAACCAGGAACATGCATGACGGTCACTGCATTTAACACATGGATATTTGGGATATGTATACATGTTATGTAATTTCGTACGTGGAGTATACTACGGCTGTTACTCCATACTGCACTCACATGGGTAACTCAGTTAGTTTACATATTGATGAGTCCAGTTAATGGTGTGTCCATGTGATGTTTACTAGATGTGCTCTGGCACTGGGTATGTATATCACAGTGAGCCACACATGATACTGTGCTACACCTTCAAACGACTGTAGGTGGGGCATGCTGGGGTAACAAATACCTGTCATGGGTACAACCCATGCCTTGACACAACATCCATGATTTTATTATGTGGAGCCCCTCATTAATGAAGCAGGGACTCCGTGATGAGTGTGTGCAGAACAGTGCTTACACACATGTGCTCCCGTGATTGCCTCAGCTCCACTAAGCGACAGTTGGTTACTCAATGTTGTGGTGACAGCGGACACTGTTTGCCTCGTTTTGTGTATGGCATCTGACAATCGGCCGTGTACCTACCGATGTACCTGAGAATCTATACACACAGCACCACCATATGCTGATAGGTGCATGTACTGTTCAGGTGTTGACATTCCGTGTTCCAGTAGCTGTTGTGTGTACAATGTGTGAGGGTTGCCTATGTAGGATTCACACAGTGGGCTACCTATACATTACAATTTATAGGTGGTCATGTTTGTGTGCCATCCATTCTACTGTGTGTGCAGATGGAGAGGAGTGTCAGTCCGTAGGGGCCTACACTGTCAGAGCATGTGCTATACATTCCCTCTTTGCCAAGGTGTAGGCATATTGGGTACTCCTCCATCTGCCTACTGGGGCTGGCACAGTGTGTTCATGGTCTGAATACCTCTGTGCCTGTGATGACCTTGGCAATTGCGGTGGGCTATGAGGGCCTTCACCATTTTGTCCCTGCTGCAGCTGTTTCCACAGGATCATATTATTTAGTATGGCACATACTATGATGATGTGGGCACACGTGCCTGGAGAGTACTACAAGGCTCCACCAGATGTGTCCAAGCACCGGAACCGTGATTTCAGCATCCCGAACACACGCTCTATGATGATTCTGGTTTGTGCGTGTGCATCATTATGGTGTTCTTGCATGGGTGTGTGTGCATTTCTGATGGGAGTCATCATCCACGGCTCCAGTGCATAGCCAGCGTCCCCCACAAGGTGGCCATGTGGGATGTCCCCCCTGACAAATTACTGATACAGCTGTGAGGCATGCCAGATATTGGAGTCATGGTAGCTTCCAGGGCTGCCAGCACACACATCCATGATAATGCCCTGGGCATTGCACACGACCTGGCAGTTGATGGAGTGGAATCCCTTGTGGGTTATGTAGCGCCTACCATGCTCACCGGGTGGTGACTTGATTTGCATGTGCATGCAGTCTATCACACCCAGTACCTCCAGGTAGTGCGCCACACGGTGAAAGTGATGCATATTGGCCAACTCCTCCTGAGCTCGGGGGAAGTATATATGCTCATTGGCATGTGGTAACATGGCATCCAGGAACTGGTGTAGTACCCTGGATGCTGATGCCTGTGAGATCCCCATTATATCTCCAGTTGGCCTTTGAAAGGTACCCGTGGCTAGTATTCACAAGCTTACACATACCTTCATGTCCACTGGGATGGGTTCCGCTCTGTTGTTTCTGGTTCTCAGGTGTGGCCGACACAGCTACACTATTTGCTGCAAGATGTCCCTGTCCACCCTGTAACACTCTACTATCACCATATCATGTAGCCCCTGGTAGGGTACCCTTGGTCTGAACACGCTTCTCCTCCTCTGGGGCCTGCGGTGGTTGTCGGCATCCTCCTCCACAACACTGTCAGTCTCTAACACATGCTGATGAATCACAGCTATGGCATCTCCCAACATGTGCATTTTAAAAGTTCCCCATGTGTTTACACCTATGGTGCAGTGTTTGGGAATACACAGGTGTGTGTAGGGTGCTTTCACACTTTATACTATTGTGTTGTGAATACCGATGATGTCATAGGGTGTGTATGTATGATCGTAGCTACAGGGTATCTTATGTGTTTTACTACCGGAACTACTATTGTGGTGCCTTTGGTGTTGAATTACATTTGGCTGCCGTGGATTACCTCTTGAACTTCCCTTTACATTTCTACACATTCCACCTACCATTTTCTGGCATGCATCCAGCAGCCTGCTTTGATTTGTACTTTCCTAGACCAGGCTTATCTTGCGTAATGTGTGCTATTGGCAGTCTAATGTTGGTTTGCTTTGCTCTGCTATGGCAGATCTCCTATCTTTGCAATCCAGTGCCTCCTCTCCTTTCTTTGCATTCCAATGCCTCCCCTATCCTGTTTTGGCTGCCATGAGGTGATTGGTGTTAATTTCTCATTAGTACTCCAATTACCCTACCTTGGCATTTCCTTCTTTTCTTCCCCTGACCTTCCTGTTTGTGCTATTGTTCACGGCGCATGCATCCGCTTACCGGGTTTCAGGCACGTTTTCATTCCCGTACACATGTGCTTTTGGGCACCATGTGTGCTCTCAGCTAAACAATTCTATACCTTCCTCCCCACCCCTGTCCTGTACCTTTGCTTAGCAACGGCCAGGCCAGATTTGCATTGCTCCAATGTGCTTACTGCTACGGTGGCATGCCCCTCTGCTGATGTCATTTATCTCCTCTGTGCCACTCCTCGGTGTTATAGTGCTGCACCGTATGGTACAACCTTCATCCGGCGGGACGTTTGCGATTCAGTATTACCTGCCTCATTTGCATGTCATTGACTACTAATTCATAGTTACCCCACCGAACACTGTCGCAGGCCCTTAGCAACCGTTGCACTTTGGTTGTGGTGTTCCATGCCTACCATTGCGTATTATGGTGTAAACCTGATTTATATTACATTGCGATTTTATGACATTTTTAAATAATTTCTTTATGTTCCTGTTTGTGCACACATGCCCTGCGGTTGTACTGTGCGTTACTGTGGACATGACATTAAATGTTGTTTTTAGGTGTTGTGGATCTTTTCTTATGCCATTGGCTGTGTATTTAGCCATTGGCATATGTTAACTTTGTAATACATGAGTCTGGTCCGCTTCCATAGCTCCGATGTTCTGTTTGGGAAAATGTAAACTGTGTTTTTTGGTTTACATTTCCGTGGGCTTATGCTACGCCTGTACCACTTCATGAATCGCTATCTGCTTTCATTTGCATGGTGTGACACTGTGCATGGGGTGATTAGCATACCTATGCCATGGGCTGCGCAGTTCTGGCGTACGCCGGTACTGCACGTGGAATTGGATCGTACCTGAATCGCTCAACGGCCATATTTGGCGTTATTCCACCTACTCTATGCCTGCACCTTGCGCAAGCTTCAAGAATCCCAGAGGATGTGTCTGAAGGGTACTCAATATTCTGTGAACACTCCTTATGTGGTAGCAGTCTGTATCTATATGTATATGCAGATGTGCATAGGGCAAGGGACATACTGCAACTGTTAGTGAAGGCTGGACATATATATGTATTTGAAGGTTGCTATGTGCACATATCTATGTAGGTTGTAGTGTGTGGCATTTAAAACAGCAAGCAGTGCAGGTATATGTCATGTGGTGGTTAAACACTGCTGGACTGATTTACAGCCAGTGAGGTCTGCTATGGCTATACGGCCTGAGGACAGCAAAATGCATTCTGCACAACACTGCAATATTATTACATAATTGTATGTCTCACAACTGTTCCATAATTGATATTCCCACCATGAAAGGTGGGCAGTATATGTGCATATATGTGCATGTATATGTACAGCAGTGGCTGTTTACAAGTATGTGTATATATATATATATATATATATATATATATATATATATATATATATATATATATACACCTATATATATATATATATATATATATATATATATATATATATATATATGTGTGTGTATATATATATATATATATATATATATATATATATATATGTGTGTTTATATTCATATATATATATATATGTATATATATAGATATATACATATATACATATATAGATATATATACATATATAGATATGTAGATATATACATATATACATATATAGATATATACATATATACATATATATAGAGCTATATAGATATATACCAATATATATGGATATCTATGGATATATCTAGAGTGAGAGAGGGAGACACAGGGTCAGTCATATTGCAACAGGTGCCTGGTGACCAAGGCATGGACTGAACACCAGTGTTGATACTGCAGTGCCATACCCCATTCCAAAACACTTTACCCACTAACTACCAGATAGGTGGTTGCCTGACTAACACTGAAGGTGTCAGAAAGGAACATGGGACACAGGTGGACAGTAGCCTGCCCTTTGATATTCACAGTGCCACACTAGTCTTGTATTCTGTCTACGTGGTATGTGTCATCACATAGGCATGCATAACCAGACATATGAGCAGGTACGCCAGCACTGCAGTGATTTAATTAGACATGTCCGGTGGCGTGCGTCTGATATCCACAGACAACATCTTGCCACAGGTGGTGGGGTGGCCATACATCCCCCCTCACCAGAGTGGAGGAACTGCTGCTAAGTGTGGTGGCTCCTGGCCTACAGCAACAACAACATCACACATGTGTCATCATGGAGGCTGGAGCCACCCAGCATGGTGACATGGAGCATGCAGGTAACATGCCCTAGCTGTAGACTACTGTTACCTGTATTGTTAGATTATGCATGTGTGTGATGTGTACTGTGTTTGGCAGTTGTGCTGCCTATTGTGTGCAATACTGATAATTTGAATAGTATCTGTACACCTATGCCTGTTGTTCTGCTGTAGTTTAGCACACTCACAGTAGCAATGCCACAGTGGTGGCCAGTGACAAACTGTGTCATATTCTTGCAGGTCCCTCTGGTGTGACAGCAGCACAGACGTTACATGCTGGTGAGTGTGTTAACACTTTAAACTTGGTATTGAACTGTGCATGTCCTAGGTGAGGTGTAGGCCATGTACACATAACACACCTATGCATAATGCATGCTGTGCATGTTTGCTGTGAGACGTGAAACATCTCAGTAATGTCAGTAGCTGCCTCAATCACATGCAATGCACAGAGCATCAGACACAAATGTGGCAACACTGTACTGCACATTGGATAGGCATAGCTGACACACATGTACAAAACATAACACATTTGTCATACGCAGTACACCTCAACATGCTACACATTGTGTAACTGGACTCCTGCTGCCAGGTCACACTTCAGTATCCCACATGTCATCCACACACCACACATAATATACCTGAGGGGTAGGGGCCTAGCATGGGGCTGTGCAACACTCCTCAACACATAACACAGTCATGTTAGGCAATGCTGCCTATTGGACACCTCACACACCCTTGTGCAACGTGGCTGTGTAATTGTGAACTTAGCCACGGCACTGCGGTTCAGGTACAGCATGCTAGGCGGTGGTCCAGCACACTTTAGTGGCCTTGAGTGACCACACGATGCATTATGATGATGGCTAATGGTACTACACCCCATACTGTTACAATGGCCATGTCCAGGATTGGTATCCCATCATGTATACATGCACCACTCATCCCGTGTGTGTGTGTACATAGCATGCATGTGCTACACCTGTGTCCACAATTATCTGCTACAGACACTACAATCAGACATGGAAATCCATGTGACACACAGATAACACATGCAGCCATGGTATGTATCCCTGTGTGTGATGGTGCACAGGACATTGCAGAGCTTATAATACTTGCACAGAAATGTTGTGTCCTTGTACACATTGTGTTCCAGGGTGTAGGCAATCACTGAACATGTTCACACATGCACCACAGCCATGTACACTGTCATTAACTATGGCTGTCTACACTCACACTGCATGGACTTTATCAACACTTATGCTGCATGCTGACACATGTGCGTGACTGTTTGCCTTGTGATACTGTCACCCAGATTCAACCAATATTGAGTATGATTTGGATTTCTGTTGTGTGTGTGTATCTGCTGTAGTGAGGAGTGTGCATGTGTTCCTGTGTTCCTGTGTGCATGTGTTCCTGTGTTCCTGTGTGCCTGTGTGCCTGTGTGCCTATGTTCATGTGTTCATGTGTGCATGTGTGCATGTGCAGACCGTAACGTGTGTTTCCTGTCTTCCTCCCACAGGTGCTGAGGTAGGCCTTGGCGAAAGCAGCAGGCGACCTGAAGCCACTGCCACGGATAGTGGTGATGATGACACATGTATTTTGGCACAGGGAGATTTGACAGGGTCTGTCGTTGGTCCACCAATCGACAGTACACAGTGTTCAACCCCATCTATGCGCACACTCATACTGCCATTACATCCCTCACCACCAAAGGCCATAGGGGACGGACAGCATACAGTTGTCATTGACCAGAAGAGTGTGGTACCCATGGCACATACATCCCCTCACAGCAGCCATAGCAGTAGACCCAGAATGGTACCACATAGGCAGAGGTCCAGGGGTTCTTGGGGGAGCACCACTGGATGTATTGCCCCTGGCAGGTGTGCCCTCACAGGTCTTATGATGACCACTATGTTCCGGGCTGTAATGCAGGCTCGGGCATGTATGGAATGGTACACCAGGCAGGAACGTAGGGCGCAGAGGGCACATAAGCCTGCTATCAATGACAGCATCCGTGACCTTGCCGGTGCCATCCGGACATACACCGAGTTCATTGATAGACGTTGGGGGGAGACAATAGATGCCCTCCACAACATGTCTTCCTTAAGCCAGGACCGTGCGGGATGGTTGCGATGTAGACGCGGATGCATGCCAGCAACAGCAACAGCTGGCAGTGGTCGCTGATGGCTCACAGCCACTCCCGTAGTGGGAGTACCAGCCCCAGCAATGCTGGGGCTGACCTGTCCATTGTCCATCTCAGTAGACCACGTGCACATGGCTCTGGCCAGTCCCAGCAGGGACATGGGTCCAGTCATCATACCTCTGCCTCTGATGACAGTACCCAGTCAGGGTTGCTTCCTGATACTGTCCGTAGCACCCCTGCCAGGCACAGGTACTGTGTTCATGGCTGGAGACAGTGCTCTGTACAGCCAAGCAGGTACAGTCTGTGGCTGTCCCACAAACCACCGTATTTGGCAGCCACATGGTGGAGCTGTATGCATGCAGACACACACACATTAAGCAAACAACTAGGGCTCACACACACACACACACACACACACACACACACACACACACACACACACACACACACACACACACACACACACACACACACACATATTACATCAACATTGGCCCATGCTGTACTGTTGTCCCTCACACACACACACACACACACACACACACACACACACACACACACACACACACACACACACACACACACACACATGTCGATTGGATGGGTCAATGTCAGGCTCTAGCAAACAACAAAATGCCCTGTGCATATGATGATACCTGTGCCGCCTCCTGTCATCTGCAGTATCGACGGAGGGACAGGCTAACATGGTGCTGATGCACAGGGTGACACTATAGCAGTGTAGCAACAATAGCAAGTTGTCAACAAGGAAGTGTAACTACATCCTTGTAGGTATATCTGAGCAGACATTATGCATCAAAGCTCAGATTGTCAATGTAGCATTGTTTACACCACTGTTAGGTCTGAGTATGTATTATCCACCCATGTGCCACTTGGATGATGTGTGATGTGTTGCCAGCATGTGTTAGCGAGTGGACAGTACATGTGTGATGTGTGCAGTACAGATTGAGCAGGTGTACATCTGTGAACATGGTGGGTGCGCACTGTCTGGATGTACGTGCATAGTGGACACATGGGACATGTGGCATACCCTGTCATACACATTATTAACATCCCATTGCATCTTTCAATGGCCAGTATGCATTCTACTACAGTTATGTACTAACATGGGTAGACGTGTGTATGACATTGGTTGACACTATGCTGTGGGTGATACCGTTAATATCAGTCAATGATTTGCAGTCTGGTAGTATACACAACCTCAACAGCATGACTATAAGCAATCACTGGATGATGTCCTGACAAATGACACACAGTAGTAGGGAACCCAGTATCAATTGAATCCTTCCGGTGCAACACTATAACACTAACCAGTGGTGATGACTGCCACCCATTACTGTGACCACACCTGTGTGTCATATAGCCCCCTTAGGTACATGCAGACACACTAGGGATGTGTCCATCCAAATCTGGGAATGCATGGAATGGCCTACAATGCATTCCATTCCCTAGATGGGATGCATATCCTACACAAGGGTATCATACAGACAGATACCTGTTGTGTGATACATGCTGTATAGCAGTAAGCCGACTATGGCATAGTCATCCTCATGTACTAAACATACTATCCCGTCAGTACCACACCGGTTGTAGCCCTCAACATGTATGTCGGGTACCATTGTGTACATACAGACCCATGTTATGTCATGTGTCCCTTGGTATCCACATATCCATAGGTATTGTGGAGTCCCAAGGTGTATCACAGACATTAGAGGCCTGAATGCATATCCATAAGGCAGTCGTACACCTATAAAGACTGTCCATTCTTGGCAGACTTTGTTGTGTATGACCATGTCTGACATATACCCCAGGCATATACCCTCACTCACACTACTCTTAAGTAACTGTCATTGGTGTGTGTGCCACAGATGACCCTGGCCACAGAACATGACAGTGGACAGCCGTGTCACATACATACATATGTGACCTACGATCTGAGTAGCAGCGGCACAACCTGTCAATGGAAACAAATGTATTCATTTAGTATGCAGGCTTCACACCTATGTACTGATTGAGGGGACAGGTACACGTATATATTTGGCATGCAGATACCTGATGTCTGCAATGCACTTACTGGTGTCTTCATACTATGTCATACCATAGTAAAAGCAAAATCCACACTGTGTTGACCAACAGTGACACACACACAGTCAACATTTGCAGGATTCAAACCCCTACCTATGTTATGATACTAGGGAGAGATGCATTAACACAGCGCGCTATTTGCTGTACTGGCTGGTTTTCCTTCTTCTGCTGTATTTGTAGGATGGTGACATCATCAGACGTTCGAAAGAGGAATGTACTTCTTTTAGTGTGCTTTCACAGTCAATGAAAAGGGCACTCCTTTCAAAGACTATTGCACACATACATACACACTCACTGTTTGCATGATTCAAACCCCTACCTAACTATGTTATGATACTAGAAAGAGACGCATTAGCATGGTGCGTTATTTTCTTTATTGGCTGGTTTCCTTTCTCCTGCTGTATTTGTAGGATGGTGACATCATCAGACTTTCAAAAGAGGAATGTACCTCTTTTAGTGTGCTTTCACAGTCTCCAAAAAGGGCACTTCTTTCAAAGACAATTGCACACACATACACACACACACACACACACACACACACACACACACACACACACACACACACACACACACACACACACTGTTTGCAGGATTACAACCCCCTACCTAACTATGTTATGATACTAGGGAGAGAAACATTAACATGGCATGCTACTTGCTTTATTGGCTGGTTTCCCTTCTGCTGCTGTATTTGTAGGACGGTGACATCATCAGACTTTCAAAAGAGGAATGTACCTCTTTTAGTGTGTTTTCACAGTCTCCAAAAATGGCACTCTTTTCAAAGACAATTGCACACTGTTTGCAGGATTCAAACCCCTATCTAACTATGCTATGATAATAGAAAATGACACATTAACACGGCACGCTATTTGCTTTATTGGGTGGTTTGCCTTCTCCTGCTGTATTTGTAGGATGGTGACATTATCAGACTTTCAAAAGAGGAATGTACCTCTTTTAGTGTGTTTTCACAGTCTCCAAAAAGGGAACGCCTTTCAAAGACAATTGTACACATACATATATACACACACACTTTGCAGGATTCAAACCCCTACCTAACTATGTTTTGATACTGGAGAAAGACACATTAACACGGCGCATTATTTGCTTTACTGGCTGTTTTTTTTTCTCCTGCTGTATTTGTAGGATGGTGATATCATCAGACTTTCAAAAGAGGAATGTACCTCTTTTAGAGTGTTTTCACAGTCTCCAAAAAGGGCACTCCTTTCACAGACAATTGCACACATACATACACACTCACTGTTTGCAGGATTCCAACCCCTACCTAACTATGCTATGATACTAGAGAAAGACGCATTAACATGGCGCACTATTTGCTTTATTGGCTGGTTTCTCTTCTCCTGCTGTATTTGTAGGATGGTGACATCATCAGACTTTCAAAAGAGGAATGTACCTCTTTTAGTGTGATTCCACAGTCTCCAAAAAGGGAACCCCTTTCAAAGAAAAGTGCACACACACTCACTGTTTGCAGGCTTCAAACCCCTATCTAACTATGTTATGATACTAAAGAGAAACGCATTAACACGGTGCACTACTTGCTTTATTAGCTGGTTTCCCTTCTCCTGCTGTATTTGTAGGATGGTGACATCATCAGACTTTCAAAAGAGGATTGTACCTCTTTTAGTGTGTTTACACAGTCTCCAAAAAGGGGCACTCTTTTAGAAGACAATTACACACATACACTGTTTGCAGGATTTAAACCCTAGCTAACTATGTTATGACACTAGACAGAAACGTATTAACACAGTGCGCAATTTGCTTTATTGGCTGCTTTCTTTTCTCCTGCTCTATTTTTAGGATGGTGACATCATCAGACTTTCAAAAGAGGAATGTACCTCTTTTAGTGTGTTTTCACAGTCTCCAAAAAGGGCATTCCTTTCAAAGACAATTACACACATACACTCACAGTTTGCAGGATTCAAACCCCTACCTAAGTTAAGATACTGGAAATAGATGCATTAACACGGCGCTCTATTTGCTTTACTGGCTGGTTTCTCTTCTCCCGCTGTATTTGTAGGATGGTGACATCATCACACTGGACATGGTGATGTGTGTACACTTTGATTTATGCCCTTCCAGGAATGGTCCATGTGGGTCAGCAGGTGTCAACAGCTTGAACATGACCTCAGAATCCTTACCTTGTGTGATCTATCTGTGGACACATTGACATTCCGTCATATGTCAACACATATGTATGCACAGCTTCTTGGTTTTGTGGATACTACGTGTCTGGGATGTTGATAAAGGGCTATTCAAAGTTTATGTGACACATGTGTAGATGTGTTCATTGATGTATGTCCTGGGTGGCTGCCTTGCAAACAGTCTAGCATGTTTGGGAACCATGATCCGCACATGAACATACCACAGTTCGGAGGGTTGTGTGTGTGTCAGCTTCCAAGCTTTCGACATGGTTAACCACACTGCTTTAATTACTATTCTTGAATCCCTCTCATTTGATAAATTTACTATAAAATGGTTTAATTCATATCTCAGCAACAGACAACAAGCCGTTCTTTGGGACAACCACATCTCCTCCTTACTGCCCATTTCTATTGGAGTCCCTCAGGGCTCTATTCTTGGCCCACTTCTCTTCTCCCTCTTTATCAATGATCTCTACTCTGTAATTCCCCAAGCCACCTGCGTTCAATACGCTGACGACTCCACTATTATTTGTTCAGCATCCTCCTCTTCCAACCTAATCTCACTAACCCAAAATATCTTCAACACAGTAGAAACATGGTTTACTAGATGATACCTCCTCCTTAATGCTAAAAAAACTAAACTCCTCCTCTTCACCCCCACCACTTGTACCTCCCCATTACATTTCACTATCCTGTCAAACAACAACACAGTCATCTCTCCTGACTCTACAACTAAACTGCTTGGTATAACCATTGATAATAATCTCTCTTTTGATCAACACTTCAACAACACCATCAAAGCAGTAAACAGAAAGATCGGATCCCTACACCGTATTAAACCATTTCTGACCCCATCTGCTAGAGCTACTATTGCCCACTCCCATCTCATATCCACTCTCTTTTATGCCTCCCCTATCTTCACTAACCTCAAGAAAACTAACCTAAACAAACTTGCAACTTGCTATAATAACATTTCCCGCATTGCCACTGGTAACCCTTTCAAAACCCATCATTGCCTTAATTTGAAACTGCTAGGCTGGCTAGAACTAAAAAATCATCTTATAATCTCACAACTTACTATTGCCCATAAAATTTTGTACCAACCTGATAACACCCCTATTCTATCACAGCTCTTACTCCCATATAACAATCTTACCTCCCTTCGCTCCTCTTCTAAACTCTTGACCAAACCAATAAAGGCTCACAACTTAGCTGGTGACTCTTTATTCACTAATACTGTAGGCCGAGTATGGAATTTGCTACCTAGGGATATAACTCTAATCACATCCCTACCTCTCTTCAAACAACAAATCAAACTGTACTTCCAAAACCACTGGCTTTGCTCATGTAATACACCTGACTGACTTCTCCCCCCCCCTCTCCTGACCTTTTTAACCTATCTTGTGCTCAAGACCTAATAATTACCTTTCTTTTCCCTTGTTTTCCTTCTATGCTCTGACCCATTTCTCTTATATCATCTTGTGTATCTTTTTTATTTTCTTCTCTCACTTCTAGACCACTGCCTCTTCTCTCTCTCTTTATCATACACTTTTTTTCTTTCCTCTCCATCCACTTGTTACTTTTCTTTTTTCCTCTTATAGTAGGAGCCTTATGGCTTAGCTTGTTTGAATTATGTTAGAAGCTTTAAAACTGACCTAACTCTAGTCATGACTTTTTGATGGTGTGCCTTAGTTTTTAACTTTATCATCTTGTTTTATCTTTATTACTATTTTTATTACTACTTTTTTTTTTCTTCTTTTATTTTTAATCAATGTGTTTATTAATAATATGTCTCATTGTTTATGTCTCATTGCTTATGTTTATGTGGAGCTTTTCTCCCCGGGCCTCTACTGAAAATTGAAATATATCCAGCTAGACTAGCCCGGTCAACAAATGTAAAATAAATGTAAAATAAAAAAAATAAATAAAATAAAAATAAAATAGCTCTGTTTATGACTGCAACCATGATGGACTCCATGAACTTGGAGATCAGATATCATAGGCATACTGGACTTTACTTCACATGGAGTGTTGTGCACCAACACTTGTGGGGAGTGCAATATGTTGCTGTGACATATTCAACTGTTCCACATCCTGTGTAGGGGGTGCGGCTCAGCTGACTGTTCAGGTGCATGATATGTTTGTTCTGTAGTTTGTGCATGACACATATTGGGACTCAATGTATTCCACCTGCTGCCATGCTTTTGGCAGTGGGGGTAGCTGCTCATCCTTTCTACATGTGATATCTCTTGGTATGATGATGTGGACTATTGTCAGTGGGGGATGGGTATGTACATATGGGCCTGTCTGTCATGATGTCAGCATTGACACTCAGGTACAATTTGCCCTGACTCAGGACATATATGGGTGTACGTTGATATTTATGACATAGATGAAGGAGGTGTCATGATTCAGTCTGGACTCCATCTCAGCTCCTCTTTACAAAACACTAACGAACATGAGCACTGATCCCTGTTATACTCTTTTACATGCTTAACACCCTACTGATCCTTTGAGATCAGGCTACAGAGTATGTCATGATAATATCCTTGCATGTCCAGGGGTCGGTTTTGTGTGTACTCTTCAGTCCAGCTGTTGGATATTGTGATATTGACACAATGTCACATCTGCCTCATGTACACTGACAACCCTCTCCTCCTCCCGACAAATTCAGATATATGTGTGAGATGCACCTATATAGACATACAGGGAGCTGAACTCTGTCGACCCATGACTGGCACAGTCTATCAGGTGGTGAAAGTAACCACACACACCACATATCAGTCTCACATATCCTCTAGCAGCAGCACTCAAACCACATTAGCACACATTGACATACTCGGATGCTGTAAATGTACTCTACCTAAGCAGCAGAGACCTCCAAATCAGACATACACACACCTGCTACCTCACTACAATTCCCACATATCACAAAGGTCACAATGTCAGTGTGCTACACAGTCACTGCCCTTTGGGCTACACAACACACCTAATACACTTGTAATAGGTGACACTTATGTTCAGACACACTGACGTACTAGTCACCAGCCCTGAAAAGGGAATAGTCACTTTGGGTGTCTGTTGGGTGCCAGGATCTGCCGCATAACACAGGCAGTCAGGTCACTCCAAAGCAAGTACATGACTGGCACCATCATTGTCCATGCTGGTGTGTGTAACCTCAGACGTTACTCCCTGGACCACATGACATGATACATGGAGGTACACTCTGATCATGTAGCCCAGGCCAGTATGACCCTGACCTTGTCTAGCATCTTACACCCACCAATTATGATGCCACAGTATATGGACACACATATCACATTTAACAGTTGGCTAACAAATTTGTTTCATTCATAGGGGATACGGTGTCTGTCAGCGTATGGTGACATGCTCAACATGCCACGTAGCTTCACTATGGACAGCTTGCACCTGTCACCCTTGGACTTTGGTATGCTGGCTAAGGCTCTTGCTACTACCATAGTGCTTTTTGTAAGCAGATCTCAGAAGACAAACCCACCTCCATAGACATTACAAGTTAATGATAATAAGGGCAATGCTGCTCAACAACAGTTGTGTTACCCTCATATTGTGGCCACTCAGGACTCTCCTCAGTATGGAGGAGAGCAATATCTGTGCACTGACAGATGCCTGGTTCAGGCTTGCTTATGCACACCAGCACTACCAGGTTATGTTTCATACCATGCTGTCTGACAACAAGACTTGGAACAGACAACACAACTAGTGGGAGTATCCTTATACATCACAGTTACACACACCTCCGGGTTAGTGGCACTGCACAAAGCATCACAGACCGTACATATACAACTATCATTGTGCAATACTGCCTTTCAGTTTGTTGCCTGCCACAGAACACACTCCCAAACTCAGGAACCACACTTGGCTTTCGTGGGAACTATGGAGAATATGAAGGTCTCCACAAACACCATTATATTGTGTGACTTCATATACACAAATATTGACTGGGGATACTACTCAAGCCTCAACAATCTCACCCAACAGTCACTACAATTTGTGTACTCATATGCTTTGGCACATCCAGTCAGCACAGCCACAAGGGGGAATACATATTGGACCTGCTCATCACCAACATGGGTATTCTATGTTCCACACCAGCAATATACCCCTCATTGGTGAAGTCAGAACATACATGTATCTCAACGGACATACATATACCCTCCACACACCCATCCTGGGTAATCTTGGTGAACTTCTCATGAGCCAACATCTCACTTCACCAAAGCAGGGTGGAATCCTTCAGGGATCCTGAGACAGTGGCATATACGGCTCACACTGCTGCATCCTTTACATACACATTCTATGGACACCTAGTGGACTGCATGGATTGTGCTATCCCAAATAACAACAGGACCCACTACTATAATGGCAGGGGACCTGTCTGGTAGACCCCAGCCATTAATAAGCTGTACAACATCAGGAGGATGCTACTACATGATAGAGCACAATCCCAGACTGGGAAGGCATCTGTGATCTCTACTAGCAGACAGCTACAATCACTCATGGACTTTTCTAAGGGCTGCTTCTACCAGACAATTGCAACTGACACGTAGGACTACCACATGGCCTTCTTCAGTTATGTCAGGAACATGGATGGACACTCACTGATATGCTGTGCATTACTTCTTACTGACTAAACCTACCATGAACCCACTGGCATTGCTTACATCCTGGCAAACAGGTTCAGTGCAGATGTCTCTCACCCATCCCCCCTAAGGAGCAACTATCCATCCTAACAGAGTATAACCTCCCTGACATCACACAGTAGCAGGTGAGTGCTGCCCTCCCCACAGCGTACATCACAGTATCAATGTGACCAGATGGTGTCCCAGCCTGCATCGTACACGAGCATCATGACAAACGCAACCCTCACATTACATCACTGTTCAATATCAGAGTTACCACAGGATATATACCCAAGGAATGGCATACTGCGACAGTGGTCCCGCTCCACAGAGTTGGTGCCACAACGGACCACAGACAATATTGCCCTATAAGCCTATGTAGCCTGTTCTGCAAAGCTATGGAGCATATTGTCATAGGACTCCTACACATTGACATCGGGAACCTACAGACACTGTGTCCCATACATTTCAGCATCGTTGTGGGCAAATCTTGCCTCTTGAACCTGTTTGTATTCTTTAATTGGCTAACAGGTCCATCAACATAAGGATGGCTGTCCATGCAGCCTACCTGAACCTTGCAAAAACCTTCAACACAATAACCCAGCCGGCCATTATGCATAGGCTCACCAGCGTCAATATGGACACATGTCTCACACAATGGATTGATACCTAGATCAGGGATAGCAACCACATGGTCAGAATTGCAGGTGCCATGTCTGACTATACACCAGTTACACATGGCATCCCACACGGCTTGGTCCTGGGATCTCTCTTGTTCAGTATATATTTGTCTTACGTACAGGCTACCACAGGAGGAATATTGCTGAGCATGTTTGCACTTGACTGCAAACTGGGTGCCATGATCAACTCGCCAGCTGCCACATGCATACTTAATCAGGGTCTCACAGAGATGGATGACTGGTGCCTGAGCCATGGCCTACAGCTAAATGCCATTAGTTGCATAGTCATCCCCTTTGGGAGTAACAACATGCCCACACATTACCACACAGATAGTACTCCATTACATACGGTAGGAGTTGTTAGGGGTTTGTGGACATGACTTGTTCATACTGTCGACTTTAACATTCACGTTGCCAGAGCGGTTGGACACACCTTCTATGTGGGCCACCTTATCCCATATGGTTTCACATCTAGATCGAGTGAGGTCATTGTGCCCCTATACTCATCACATCCATGCTTGGTTACAATGCCACATTTGTGGTGTACCTTACCTGACACCTGCATCAACTGTACTGGCCATGGAAGGTCCTCACCAGGCAGATCTAGGGACTCACACAGATGCCCTGCATAGTTCAGATGCAGTCACTCCAGCTCTACTCATTCGCTTACCACCTACTCAGATATGATGTGTGCCTGCCTGTTGTTTACAGATATACCCAAACCAGACTTACTGGACATGCTCCACCTGAGGATATCCAACTCCCTTGAAGCTACACACACCAGGGACATATACCTCAGCACAGATGTTAATAAGACATTGTGGAGGGACAGATTCTTATCCCAGAGGCTCCACTGACTACAGAATGTAATCCCAATTTCACATAGGCAGAACCACCCACTGACCACCCACTGGAGACATAATGACGACTGTATGGGTGATTGTATATTTACCCCTGGAATATCTTCTGTGTTCCTGCTAGACAGAGGCACACTAGCCTAAACGTACATGGGCTATCTTGTGTGACCTACTATTCACACACACAGTGTAGTAATCTGACAGGGTTATGGATGCCAAACACACTCTGGCTAGGCTTGTACATGCCCTAGGGCAGATAGCCTAGCATCGACCTCTGAACCTATGCTAATGTTCATGATGCACAATGTTTATTGCTGATACTGTTTGCAGGTCTTTATCATCTTTGCTTTACCAGTTTCCATGAACAACTTCGGTATCTGCAGAACATATTTGATTATGACAGGGTCCCACTACATTATAGATGTGTCCGTTGTAATATAACTGTATGCACAGGGCAGATTGCTGTATAGTGACAGGTTCCTGGGTAAACACATACAACTGCCAGATATGCATGGCGCACTTCTGTACTCAGACATGGCCTAAGTGTGTGAGCATGCCCAGTTTTGCCATTCCATGTTTTGTTGCCTGACATTTGTCTCATTTATTCAAGTGTATGAGCATGCCCAGTGTGACTCTTCAGTATGTTGCTATCTGAGGTTCACTACATTTGCTGATGTGTGCAAACATGACCAATATTGAAATTTATACTGCGTGTGTTGGAAGACAGGTTCTGTTCTCACTGCAGGACTCACCTTTGTATCATAACTCAACAATGATCATGCTGTGCCTGCAGGGTTTCCATGGAATACTTTGCATAGACTTATCAACATTCCGTCATACAGGTGGACCACCGCAATACTGTCATGGTTTAGTAGTTCAGTACTTCGGCTATAGTGCACAATCTCCTGGGTTCGAGGCCCATCACTGCTTTACATTTTCATACTGAGCAGACCAGACTGTTTAAGGGCCTGTTAAGCAAATATGAGCATGTTGGCTTTTGTTCAGCTATGCCCTGCTTAGACCAGGCTTGTCCGACATTGCTCAGTATTCACCACCATTGCTGGACGTTGGCCAATATTAATGAACTTTGACCACAGTTGTGCTAGTTGGTGTGTGCAATTTTGTTTGCATATACTATATGATGGTAATTGCTGTCTAGCACTGCTTTATATTGCTTAACACATGGCATTCATGCCTTAGGTGGTGCTGCAGGACTGCCTATGTCAGATGCACATACTACACTCCCTGCACATGTTTGGAAGTAGGTAGTGTCAACTTAGGCATCCCTTTTACTTTATGTGCGAGTCGGAGAGAGGTATCATTTCCAGAGTTCCTACTGAGCCAGTGTATGTGCTATGCGTTGCCTCTTTGCCAAGACCAGAGCATACTGGGCATGCCTCCTTCTGCCTACTGGGGCATGCTCAGGTTGTTCCAACTCCGAGTCACACTCTGCCTGTAATGGCCTTGGCAATGGTGGGGGGCTGTTTGGCCCAGGCCTATGCTGGTCCTGCTGCAGCTGTTTTTGCAGGATCATGTTATGTAGCATAGCACATACCATGACATTTTGGGTACATGAAGTTGGTGAGTACTGCAAGGCTCCACCAGATGTGTCCAGTCACCGGAACCATAACATGAGCAGCCCAAACACACGCTCTATTACATTACGTGTTTGTGCGTGTGCCTCATTATGGCGTTCCTGCTCAGGTGTGTGTGCATTTCTGATGGGTGTCATCAGCCACGGCTCCAGTGCATAGCCAGCATCCCCCACTATGTGACTATCTGGGATGTCCCCATTGGCAAATGTCTGGTACAGCTGTGTTAGATGTCAGATATGGGAATCATGGTAGCTTCCAGGGCAGCCTGCACACACATTCAGTATTATGCCCTGGGAATCACACACAACCTGGCAGCTGATGGAGGGGAAGCCCTTGCGGTTGAAGTAGACCCTACCCCGCTCACTGGCTGGTGCTTTGATGCGTATGTGCGTGCAGTCTATTGCACCCACTACCTCAGGGTATTCTGCTATTTGCTGGAAGTGACGCATATTGCTGGCCAATACCTCACGGGAATCTGGGAAATATACATGATCACCAACATGTGCTGACAATGCATCCCAGAACTGGTGTAGTACCCTGGATGCTGATGCCTGTGATATCCCCATCATATCACCAGTTGGTCTCTGGAAGGTACCAATTGCTAATATTCTTAGGCCAACACATACCTTGGTTTCCACTGGGATGGGTTCCCCTTTGTTGGTTCTGTGTGTGAGGCATGGCCTGCACAGCTCAACAATTTGCTGCAGGAGGTCTCTGTCCACTCCATAGTGCTCCACTATCTCCAGCTCATGTAGCCCCTGGTAGGTTACCCTGGGCCTGTATACTCTTCTTCGTCTCCTCACTGTGGGTTGTCCAGCAGCATTACCATTGTCACCACCCTCAGCATGTTGCATATGTCGCCATATAACAGCAATGGCAGCCCCTAACATTTCTTTGTCTCAGTAAAGCTTTTTCAGTTTTCACTTCTATTAGCTTACTGCAGTGTCTGTTGTGAGAAACATAATGGACTGTTGTTGGCGGAGTTTTAAGTGCTAGGCTTGGCTAGTGTACTGCCTGTGTAATTGCCTGATTCTGATTGTTTTCACCTGCTAGCTATGCTAGTACTCCCTGGTAGCTTCCTACTATTTTTTGTGCTTCCTTTTTCCTTTCTGTTTCCTCGGGGGGGGAGCGCCGTGCACACAAGTGCAAACACGCGCACAGCAGCTCACACGTGCGCACACATGCTTACACGGACTTAAGCTTGCTTATTTGGTTAAAACGCGCGCACACCAGTGCAAACGCGCTTACAACTCTTTAAACAGCCTTATACATGCTTACCCCGGCTTAAACGCACGCACTCACGCTTACACACGCGCACTTTGTCTTACTCGGATTTACAGGCATGCACACACGCGCACGCACGCTCAGCAAGAAACTTTGGTGTTATCCACGGCATACGCCTTCCATTTCTTGGCTTTCCCTAGCCTACCTGTTGACACACCTCTTTCCATGATGTCTAGATGATAGCGGACACATGCCACTCTTCTCTAATGAACTTCACTTCTTTCATACATAACCCCCTCGTGATGTCACCTATCTTCTACTCTGTTACTCACCATATCCTACTCTTACACTCCACTGACTGTGCTCATTTGTTATGTAAACTAGCAATTTACTATCCTAACACTCATTTACATAGCATTGACTACTAATGACTGGTTACATGTCTTAGACTGAGCTTCCCCCCTTAGCAACCTCTACTCGGTGGCCATGTTGTCTTCAGCCTGCCATTCTCTTGCATTGTACATTAACAATTTCAATAAAATCCACATTTGTGGGTTTTAATTTTTAGTATTCTGGGTTTTAGAGTGCAGCCCATTTGTGTGGCGCTGCGCTATGCTTAAACATTGGAAATCGGTGAAAAAAATTTATTTTTATTTTAATTTTGCATCAGGGAACATTTCCAATGGCCGTATATTTGGCCATTGGCATGCTTCCTGCACTGGATGCAACCTTTATTTGGAGCTGTTACGGCTCCATTTTGCTATTTGCAGAATGGTACTCAGTTGTCAACTGAGTACATTTCTGCAAATAACACTGCTCTTACTCGGACAGGTTCGGGTTTCCTGAATCGCAAATCTACCTCATTTGCATGCCTTTCACCTGCAATTGAGGTGATTTGCATATCCCGGCCCTGTCCATGTAAGAGCTGTTTTAGGAGCTCTCTTACACACCCCTACAGGCTGTTCCTGGATCGCTCGTCGGACATGATGGCTGCATGGAGTCTTACTCTACTCTTAGACTTCGTGCAAGCCATCTTGAATCCGGCCCATAATTTTTCACATTTTTCTAAATATCTCAATGACCAGGTAACACAGACAGAACTCTTTATTCTCATATGAAAGCTCTGAGCTAGATGAATAAATGCTGCTAACAGTATGTGTGTAACTTGAGTGGTTGCTGAGATATTGTAAGTTGTTTGCAAAATATTCCAATGTAATCATTACTGTGTTTAGTGTGACTTATAAAATTCAGTTTAAGACCTAGAACCTAAAGAATACTACCACTATAAAAATAGTTTGTGCTGAAGGGTTTGCCATTTATACTTTCATAACCCCTATGGTTGCAGAGATATGAACATTTGTTTGACATGTGAGGACATAATTTGATTCTGTCATAAGACTTAGGCAGCACCCATTGGAAGTTACAGTGCAAACTTCCTGAGCACCATTGGAGTGAATGAATTGAACATCATTCCTCTTCCAAAATATTTTCTGCATGTATTCTTCCCACAATTTTTCTCTGTAACTTACTCCTCCCCTTTCTAAATATCCAGCCTCCTGTTATTTTATCTCTGTTGCAATATTCACTACTTCAAGTATAGTAGGGTTAGATTTTGATTTTCATTTTTAGTAATTCCTTGTTTGGCAACCATCAGAAGTAAACATTGGTTTACTATATCTAGGCCATTCATATCCTGTATCCCAGCTCACAATATCATTTCCTTACTTGCACTCATTTGCTAGCTCAGCATTCCTAATGGAGTACTCTGTATAGAATTGTTAAAGTCTGCAAACTCATTATACTCCCAAAACATATGTCCCCAGTTACCTCTTCCTTCCCCATCACACCTCCAACATTTGCAGTCTACCTGAAGAAAAATTTTTTTGGAGTCTGCTTGAAATATAAAAATATCTATGCAGACACTTCCAATCAAAAATCCTTAATCTTATAGGCTTTGATGCATATTTGGGAGCCATACATATGATCTCCCATTGTTTCCTATTGAATTACGTGTCTAATCTCTCTTCCTAATCCTTTTATGACCTCTTCTGATTGAATCCTATAGTCATTGTGCAATGTTTAATATACCCTACTAATTATCCCTTTATAACAGCAGCTTCTGTTCTAGACTCAGCTAAAAACTCTGCCAGTGCAGGTGTCTCACTTAGGAATTCTATATTCCTTTCCCTTTGTCTATATTCTGATATCACTCACAGGTAGACAGCCAATAACTACCTTGCAATCCAAATGCCTTTTTGACCTCTTACTTAATATTACCTTTCCTTCTCTAATTTAGTAGGTGGTAAACACTGAGCAGTTTAAGAGGTGTATTACTGGGTTTGTCAAACAGATAGTAGATCTTGTGATTAGTAATTAGAAATTCAAAGAAATGGAACTGAGGGAAGGAACTTGGTAAGGCCAAAAACGTTAAATTTGTAGTTAAAGAGGAAGGGTATTAAGCAGGTACAGAAACAATTATATATGACAAGTATAGGGACTTTGTGCTGAATAATGAGGCAAAACTATATTTATGGTTTGGAGATGCCAGTGTAATTATTAAGGTACTAGTGAAGACAGGTTGTGGGACATAGGATTCTGAGTGTAGAGGAATGATGTGCTAATATGGCAAGATGAAGACTACAGCGGCATTTATTCTAGAGATATACAGAATGAGGCCCATTGATTTGTTAGGTGAAGTTTACTTGTATAGTAAATGAGGTTGCATTCAAAATGGATTTCAGTGGTAGTGGGGCTTGGTTCCATAGTTTAACTGCACTATTTGAATATAAAGAGTCATCTGTAATAAAGAGTTAGCTATAATATTAGATGATTTGGTTATAGTAATTAGTGAGAGATGTAAGTCAGGATGGACTCGATGCAGTCTTATTGCAGGAAGGTAGATCAGCTACATATAGATCAAGTTCTTTGACAAATTTACAGCAATGGTTTCCTCAAACTGAAAAAAAAGATGCAAGTGGTAGTATATGGCAGTCCAAAATGTTGAGCATATATATATATATATATATATGTGTGTGTGTGTGTGTGTGTGTGTGTGTGTGTGTGTGTGTGTGTGTGTGTGTGTGTGTGTGTGTGTGTGTGTGTGTGTGTGTGTGTGTGTGTGTGTGTGTGTGTGTGTGTGTGTGTGTGTGTGTGTGTGTGTGTGTGTGTTATACCTCTCAACCTCTTAGAGCAAGAAATCTGGACATAGCCATACATAAAAGTGGGACAAACGCCAAAAATAAGGACAGTTTTTAAATATTGCTCTTACAAGCTTAGAAATTTGATAGAATAACAGGTTTTGAATTAGCATGAGTTTTAGAAGGATATAAAGTCTGAAACTCAAACATCTGTGACTATTTTGTAACTTCAGTCTTTAATGATCTGCCACCAATTTGCTAGAAAACCATAATTTTATGAAAAACAGACCAAAAATATAAGGCAAAAATCTGGACATTCTGTGAAAATCTGTACAGTTGAGAGGTATGAATAAATTAAAAAAAAAAAAAAAAATATATATATATATATATATATATATATATATATATATATATATATATATACACACACACACACACACACACACACACACACACACACATATATGGGTCTACCTGAAAACACCGACACTCAAAAACACTGACAACGAGATAACCGACACCACAAAACCGAAAGTTCAAAAACACGAAACTTCACATGCCTGACAAACCACCATCCCAACAATCAACAAAACAAAACAAATACCTTTTCTGAAAAATACACACACAACACAAACACACCAAAAACCTTACATACTTACACTAAACCTTACATACACAACTATCTATGCACTAACTTTAACCCAAACCCTAACCCTAACTCTGTCACTATCGCACACTCACCTAACCCGCGCCCTAACCCTAACTCACTTAACCCGCCCCTAACCCTAAAGTCTGTCACTATCGCACACTTACCTTACCTGCACCCTGACCCTAACGTTCATTACTATCACACATTTACCTTAACATGTCAGTGTTCTCAGCATCAGGATTTTCAATCATCGGTCATCTCCGTTGTAGATCTTCCGGTGTCGGTTATCTCGTTGCCGGTGTTGTCAGCATTCGGTGTTTTCAGGTAGACCTATACATATATATATAAATATATATATATATATATATATATATATATATATATATATATATATATATATATATATATATTTATATATATTATATTATATATATTTATATATATAAGGAAGATTTATCATAGAATACAATGCTTCTTTTGTTATATACCTGACCAGGCATATGCAGCAGCTAGAGTGACCTCAAAGGTTCCTTACAAAAAGAATACAAGGTGTAACAAATCTGCCCTATGCAGAGCACCTATTTATTTATTTTGTTTTATTTTACATTTGTTAACCGGGGGTGTCTGACTGAGCCGAAAAGGCCCTTTTTCAGCAGAGGCCCAGGGAGAAAAGCTCCGCAAAGAAAAATTACAGACACATTTAGTTATTTAGACATGATCAGTATACACACAAATTACAGGAGACATGTTTTTACAGTGGTATGCGGCACATAAACAGTTACAGTGGAGAGAACAAACAAAAAAATATTAATTTTAAAAATAAAGGTAATTAATAGATTTGTGGTGTACAGCTGAAATTTGGAACATAGGTAGAATACATACATAGTACACAGGTACAGTGCATACATTGTAGATTAGCCAGTGTTTGTGAGTAAGATTGAAAACTATTATCAAGTGCTCTAGATTTTGTATGTATGTGTTATCCACTTTCACTAGCCTGGGGAGCAATCATGGCACTGCCAACTTTCCTTATGATGTTGCCTGATGAGGTCTTTAAAAGAGGCTTTGGATGATGTGTTTTGAATGCTTGTAGGGACAGAGTTCCATTTTTTAGCCACTGAACTACTATATAGTGCATCTCCAAAGCTATTGTAGCTGTTGGTGACTTCTATTAGTAGTTTGCTTGATGATCTAAGAGGCCTTTTGGCTGAGTGATTTTGTACTAGGTTTTTGAGGGCAGGACACTTATTGGGGAGGTAATAGATAGAATGACAGAGGCAGAGCTGATTGTAGGTTAGGAGGTTGGGCAGTTCAAGCCAGTGGAGCTGTCTCAAAGCAGTACAGTGATGAGTTCTATATGAGCAATTTGCAGCAAAGCAGGCAATTCTGTTATAGCAGGCTTCTGTTTTGCTTAGTTCAGTTTTGTTGAGATTAGTCAGAATGGGAAATGCATAGAGTAGGGTAGATAGAAGTTGGGAGCGAGCAATGGCTGATCTTGTGTTGTTGTTAAGAAATGGTTTGATACGGTAGAGCGACCCCAGTTTGGCATGTACTTTTTTAATAGTTAAGTTGAGATGACTATCAAATTTTAGGTGGGAGTCTATGGTTATTCCCAATAGCTTAGCCTGTGCCACTGGAGCAATTGGAGTAGCATTAGTGGAGTAGATAGTGAATTGACTGTTAGTGTTTTTGTTAGAACTGGTTATAATCATAAGCTGAGTTTTCTTTGGATTGAGTATAAGTTGGGCTTTGGTAAGGTAGTTTTCAATGTCAGAGAATGCTAGTTGAGTTGTTTGCAGGAGAGTGGGAATGTTTCATGCAGCACAGATTAAGGCAGTGTCATCTGCATACTGAATTATAGATGCATGCTGTGTGGAGGTATGGAGGTCATTTGTGAAGACTGTGAATAGTAGCGGTCCTAAGATAGAACCCTGTGAGACTCCTATAGTTATGGGCAGCTGAGGAGAGAGAGAATTTTCCGATTTCACAGCTTGGTACCTGTCAGTTAAGTAGCTTTGGAACCAGGTAAGAGTGGAATTTGATAGATGATATTGGTTTAGTTTGTTTAGCAGGATTTGGTGTGAGACTGTGTCAAATGCTTTGGACATATCCAAGAAAAGAGTTGACACTTGTAGGACTTCATTTTTGAGACGGTTTACTGTGTCTGTGAAGCAGAGGAGGGCTGTAGTGGTACTATGGGCAGGTCTGAAACCATGCTGAGTATGTGACAGGATGTTGCAGTCTAGGAGATAGTTTAGCATCTGGGTATGGATGCATTTTTCTAGGATTTTGGCCAGGGGGGAAAGTAAAGCAATGGGTCTGTAGTTATTAAGTTCAGTGGAGGTCCCGCCTTTATGTATGGGTGTAACATAGGATATTTTCCAGAGTTTGGGCACATAGTTTTCAACAAATGATCTGTTTATGAGAGTGGAGACTGGGATAGCAATAGCATCTGCTGTGAGTTTCAAGAAATAGCTGGGGAGTAGGTCGGCTGCTGTTGATGAGGTTTTTAGTTTGGAGAGCATGCTTTTGATTGAAGTGGTGGAAAATGTTTTGAAGGTAAAGCTTGTATTAGTGTTACTTGTGTTGGGGGGGATAGTGAGGAAGGAACTGTCCTGTGATGCTAAGGATAGAATTGAGTTCACAAAGTGGGAGTTGAATTGTGTTTCGATGGGAACTTTAGTGTCAGGGGTGGATGGTTTGGGGGTAGCCTTCTGGGT
The DNA here is from genome assembly GCF_019279795.1 of Protopterus annectens. Taxonomy (NCBI): domain Eukaryota; kingdom Metazoa; phylum Chordata; order Ceratodontiformes; family Protopteridae; genus Protopterus; species Protopterus annectens. The sequence goes on from NC_056731.1 coordinate 727,377,899, forward strand.
GGATTTTAGTAGCTGGTTTACATTTTTCCAAAATTTTTGCAGATTGTGTTGGTATTTAGTTTGTAATGTTGTGTAGTAGGATTTTTTGACCAGCCTAATGCATTTTTTTGCACGGTTGCGCAGTTCTTGGTACTTAGTTAGGCTTTGTGTTTCTTTGTTTTTTGGATAGTAAAGCCAGGCAGTGTCTCTGGACTTGAGGATTTGTTTGGTTTCTTTACTGAGCTAGGGGTTTGTAGAGGTTCTATCCTTGATTTTGCGCAATGGAGCAACAGTGTCTAGGTGTTGTAGAAATGTTTTGTTGAAAGAAGCTACAGCCTGGTCAAGTGGGAGGGTTATTAGGGGGGGGTCCAGTCACAGTTACAGAGTGAAGTGTTGAGGACCTCAGGAGAGAATTTTTTTTGTGTTTCTAGTGGATATATAGTTAGTGGTTTAGCATATGCTTGTTCTACTACATATAAAATATATTATGTTTTGGTCACTTAAGGTGTCTGGGAGACTGCCTGTGTGAGGGTACAATGTGGGGTTGTTAGTTAGGACCCAGTCAAGGATGGATTCCCTTTTAGATTTTTTATCACATCTAGTTGGAATTTGGAAGAGCTGCTGGTAGCCATAGAGATTTATTAGATTAATTGGTGGTTCTGATATACAGGTGAACCAATCTAGGTTGAAGTCCCCCAGAATAAGGGTTTCTTGTGAGTATGTGGAAGAACACCAGGATAAGAAGTCTTCAAGGCTAGCAGGTGTATTACTAGGTGGAATATAGATTACAATTGTGGTGATGACCTTTTTAGGGTGAAGTTGAAGTTGTGAGATAAGTATGTCCCAATTATTGGAGGAGGGGTAGGAGTTTGGTAATTGACAGACAGTTAAGTTTGACTTGTACAGTAAGGCAGTTCCACCCCCTTTACGAAGTGGTCTGTCTTGTCTAATGATATTGTAGCCAGTAGGAAGAACTTCTGAGTTAGCTATGTTTTCATTTAGCCAGATTTCTGTTAAAGCAACTATGTCTGGGGAGTAGTGTGCTATTGTGGGCTGGAGTTCAGGTATTTTATTTTTGATACTTCTAATATTAATATTTAGCATTAAAAGATGGTTGGTTTTGCTGCTGTTGTTGATTTGCCCAGGGATGAATAAAGTGGGGGTGTTATGTTCTGACATTTGTGTTGGAGCAGTTTGAGTTGGACAGGATGGATTTGGGCCTGGGTTGGGTGGATATCCCCACTTATGGTGAGCCTTGACTTAAAATGGTTATACAGATGTTGGAGTTTGGTGAGGAGTGTGAGAAAGTATTGTGTTTTTTTGGAGTAGGAATGAGAGCATATGTGTTTAGTCCTGAACTGGTCATCGGTCTATATTATTTGTTTTTGTTAAGTGGTAGTCCAGTGGTGAGCAGCAGGTATCCAACCTATCAGGAAGGGAAGAAGGAGATACATTTACAGTGGATGTAAAAAGCATACACACCCCTGCTAAAATTCCAGGTTTTTGTGATATAAAAAAATAAGACAACAGCAAATCATTTCAAAACATTTCCCACCTTTAATGTGACCTATAACCTATACAATTCAACTGAAAAACAAACAAATCTGTTAGAGGAAAAATATAAAAAATAAAAAAATGTACAATATGCTGGTTGCATAAGTGTGCACACCCTTAAACTAATACTTTGTTGAACCACCTTTTGATTTAATTACCTCATTCAGTCTTCTTGGCTACACACCTGCCATCAAATAAAAAGACTCTGATTAACTCCAAATAAAGTTCAGCTGTCCTAGTAGGATTTTCCTGACATTTGCTAAGTTGCCTGTTACAGCAAAAGCCATGGTTCTCAGAGAGCTTACAAAGCATCAAAGGGATCTCATTGTTGTTAGAGGTCTGAATGGAGAGATGAAAAGTCAGCAAGCAAAGGAGAGTAGTAGTGCTGAAATTGAATTTATCCTCAAGTCTTGGTGAGTACTTTCATGGGATGGATCCTGTTTTCACAAAATCTGACAAAGGCAATACTGTTATATAGACTGTATTTATATAGCATATATCATGGACAGAAACAGGTAATAAACTAAAAAAGATAGCTGTGTGCACCAGATCCAGGATAAAAAAGTGTCCAATCCTAGGAGGTGCACTGGTGCCAGGACTGGAAATGATGACAGTGTAGAATCCCCAACATACAGAAACATTCCTACAATGGGGCTAGAACAGGCCCAGGGGGAGGATTGCCCCCTGTTGTAGAAGGAAGGAGGAGACCACAAAAATCATAAAAACTGATAGGCCAAAGAAGAGCTATAAAAAAGATAAAGTGGACTATTGAGGATAAGAAAGAAATTATGTATCGTTACTATTATGCAAAAAGTGCAGTATTTCCAGACACAAAATATTCCAAACGATTAAGAGAGAAATTAGAGGAAAAAAATACTTCCGCAAGAAACACTGTCAGAAGCTTCAAATAAAAATTTGTGTTCATTCATACAACAGATTTGTGAAAAACAGTATATTGATCAAGAAACCTTGATCTGTTTGGAAAAAGAAGCATCTGAGGAAGTGTGAAAATGTAAACAACGAAACCAAGAGATTTGAAAAGTATAAAAAAGAAATATGGACATGGAAAAGAAAGAGAGATCTGATATGGTGCAATATCTAGGCAAAGGAGAAAGATAAATTAATCAGTGTAAAGAAGGCAGCCCCAAAGATATTTGAAGAAAAATATAGGCAAAGGCATCCAGATAAGGAAAATTTTACAATAAAAAAATAATATCACAAAGATGGAAAATAGAAAAGAAGATCAGTAAAGTAGACGTTAAAAAATAGAAGTTGAAGTTATGGAGTGTCTGTGAAGTGAAGGATTTGATGTAGAAGGTCCAACACAGGTTACATCACAGCAGGATGGAGTGAGTCCCCAAAGAAGGGAGAAACAGGAAGATCAGGAAACATCTGAAAAAGAAATATGGACATGGGAAAGAAAAAGACATTTAATATGGTGTAATACTTATGCAAAGGAGAAAGCAAAACTAATACAAAAAGAGCAGCACCAAAGATATTTGAAGAGAAATACAAGCAAAGGAATTTGGACATGGAAAACTTTACAATACAAAAAATAAGAAGACAAAGAGGAAAAGTAGAATAGGAGATTAGTAATGGAGAAGTTAAAGAAATAGAAACTGAGGTTATAGAGTACCTGCAAAGTGAAGGATTTAGTGTAGAAAATCTAATTCAGAAAGCACCACTACAGCATAGAGTAATGCATATCCAAATTAAGGGGAAACCAGTGGAACAGGAAGCAATGGGTCAGGTGCCATATGAAGACAATTTGGAGCCTTCCACAGGAAACCAGTATAAACGTTCACTTGGAGCTGGACAGTAAGGGAAGGAACAGGAAACTGTGCAAACTCTGATGCAGTTAATGTTAAGGAGTGATAGGCCAGTGAGTTCCCATATGATAGAGCAACAGATGGCACAGGATGAAATTAATGAGATGGTGTCACAGGAAGATGCTATAGAAACTTCTACAGAATTACCGCAAGAACTGGAAAACAAGGGATGTGCCCTCAGTTTTGAAGAAAATGAGCTAAGAAAAAAATTGTTTGATTTAAAAGACATGGACAGATATATTAAAATCAATGAAAGAAATAGACTGCAGAAGATTAATAAAACCCAAAAAGTCAAAAGTCTGATAAAACAAATGAACACAGTAATTAGGGCTGTTCATAGAGATCCATGTGATATAACAGAAGTAAACAGGATACATTACTGTGCAGCTAAATTAATAACTGATAAAGTTCTACCCCAAGAACACAGGGAAGTGAGGGAAAGGAAGGAGAGAAATTGAATACCATCATGGAAATATCGAATAGAGAAAACTATAAAGCAATTAAGACAAGAAGTGTCACTGTTAGAAGACTATAGAACAGGGAATAGATCAACAAAAATACTAAGAAAGATAGATGTGATAAAAGCAATGTGCAATATTACAACAAATCAGGATCTATCATACACTATCACAAATAACAAACTAAAAAGTTCAGCACAGGTGGAAAAACTTAAAAGATACAAAGATAAATATAAAGGAAAAGTGCAAAATAAGCAATTTATTTATAACCCAAAGAGGTTTTATAGAGAACTGGGAAATGAGGTAAAAGGAATTGAAAGACTGCCAAAAAAAAGAAGAAATAGATACATTTTGGAGATGCATCTATGAAGATCCTGTGGAACATAACAAAGATTGGAACCAATAAACCATATAATGGATGTAGAATAATTGTAAAAAACTTCAAAATCACAAACAGAAGTCGAATTCCACAAATAGTAGACAAATAATTTATTCTTGAACAACAGAATGAGCGCTTTCGTCTTGAATGACAAGACTTCATCAGATATCTCCACATCATTTTACTTGATTATTTATACCATGTCTCATTAATTCCATTAAAATCTAATTAAAATGTAAAGTCATATAATACCTTAAAAATACAAGCTCATGTAGTGACTTTATATATTGTGCTCACTTTTCTAGGTAATCTTTTAAATACCTTTGCACATCATTATAAAACACATAATTGTTGAAAATAATGATATTAAAATATCATACACTAAATTATATATATAATATACTAAATAACCAGTGAACACTTCCTCATTAATTACACTTGTAATGCTTTTGCTAGTAGCACTGGTTTAATGGTAATATACACATTCAGACCTGGGGGAATGTTGGATTTAAGTCTTAACTGCCATTTTAATTCTTTGTTTAACAAAAGATTTTTCACATCACCCCCTCTGGTATTTGTTCTAACCATATCTACTATGCCAAATTTAAATCCAGTAAAACCAGGGCAAACTACAGAGGGCTTATAAAGTGCACTAGCCTCTTTTTTATTTTTAATATCATAAGCATGTTCGTACATTCTGTCCTTAAAAGCCCTCTCAGTTTTTCCTATATAAAATGCAGGACAGTTTGCACACGTTTGCACATTTTTATATTACAATTCCCCTTACAATACCTCACTCTTCTCTGCATGCCATTTCGTAGACTTACACTATCCTCCTTATAAATGTTTGGACATAGTTTACAATGACCACATGCAGTGGTCACCTTTTTGACACAAAAGTTTGGTACTTACATCTGTTCAGAAGTTCTTTTGAAAGTTATACCAGTCCTATATGTAAAAATGGGTTCAAGCCCCACTACGTCAAACAATTCTGTTTATTTTAAGCATGCTCCAGTTCTTCCTAATAATGTCAGTAAATATTCCTGTGAACCCATTGAACTTAGTTACACAAGCTTTTTGAAATTTTCTATTCTCCTTACTCATGCCTGTCATCCCAGTGGGGTTTCCCAGAAGTGGTTTGTATCTGATACCACATCCTCTGATCACCTCATCTAGTACATCTTGCACAGTCTCTCTAGGATAACCTCTATCCATGAACATTTTACCTAGATTGTACAACTCCTTGTCAAGCTCTTCCTTATCTGAGGTCATTCTTGCAATACGGACTGCCTGTCCTTTGACAAGGCTAATTTTCTGGGCTATGGGATGGTGACTAGTGTAATGTAGATAACTACTGCACCAAGTATCCTTTCTATATATTCTTGACTTGAAATCTTGTTGCATTAAAAAATGGTGTTATCTAAATAATTTATACTTGTATTAGTCCACTCAATTGTAAATTTGAAATATGTAGTACACTTGTTCAGATATTTCATAAAGGAATACATTAATTCTTTACTCCCATCCCATAGGACAAAAATATCATTCAAAAACCTCAAATAAAGTCGTATGCACCTACTGTAGGGACCATCAAATATATAACACCGCTCCCATTCCAGCATAACCAGGTTGGCGTAAATGGGGGCACATGCCGACCCCATTGCCACCCTACTAGTTTGCTGGTAACATTCTCCTTGAAAACCAATGAAGTTGTAATCCAATATTACCTCCATAAGTTCAAGAATTAACTGAATTTGATCTTCTGTCAAAGTAGAATATTTATGCACACTCTCACTGAAGAATCGGTGCCCCTCTTGTCTGGGTATACTGGTGAACAGGTCCTTTACATCTATGGTAAGGAAGCTCAAGTTGTCCTTCCATATTTCCTGTGATAATTTGCCCAAATATTCCCACAAATCCTTGATTAAATGTTCCGTTTTACATGGAATTTCCTTAGTCCAATAATCCACATATAATGCCAGGGGATGTGTTTTAGAATTTTTTTGCAGACACTATAGGTCTGAAAGGGGGGGGTTTTGACACCCTTATGTACCTTAGGTACCGCAAACATTTTCGGAATGATGGAATGTGGTTGCTTTAAAAAATGATATGTTTTATTATCAATTCTATTCTCAATCAAATACTCTTCCAACAAAGAATCTGTTCTGCCATAAGCGATCATTATTTCATTTCTAGAAACTGATGAATACGTATTAGTATCCAATAAGATGTTGGTTATAGCATCATTGTACTCTTCCGTACCATAAATGACTATACCTCCCCTTTTGTCAGGCTTCATAATACATATATCAGTTTGTCCCTTTAATTCTTCTAACAATAATTTCTCCTTTTTGTTCAAGTTAGCAACCTCCATATTACTTTTATTGTTGTTATATGCTTCATACAATTCTTCCGTCACATGCTTTTCAAACATCATAAGTACTGGGTGAAAAAGAGGATTAAATATACTTTTTCTATAAAGTCCCATTATAGACCTATTTTCCTCCATGTTTGTATCCTTATACATCATCTCCAGGTTCAATTTCCTAAGATAAAGTTTGAAATCTATAAATGTGTTAGCAACATCCCCATAGTTGGTTGCTATGAATTTAAAACCTTTAGTAAAAAGGTTGAAGTGTTCTCTTTCAAGGTTAATAGTGGTGTAACTGAAAATGTTGAAACCTCTAAATTCACATACTTTGCCATCAGTGTTTGGAACAATTGTTATTTCCCTCTCTTCCCATTTTCTTCCAACCCTGGTTGTTTCCTTGGTATGTGGGGAAAAGTCCCGAGTCCGAGTTGTTTCTGGTTTTGCTGGCTAACCTTTCTGATCTTCTCACTTCTAAAAAATGTGTACTATGCTCTGGGAATGAGTCCAATTCATCCAATCCCTTAGGCAGAATGTGATCCACTCCTTCTTCCCTCTCCTGTCCACAAAACCGTCCATTCATGGTTTTATCTCCACTGACATTCTTACGGTTCTTGATGTTATTATTCTCATTTTTATAGGGCCATGGGTATGCTGTGAAATGTGCATACTGCTGTTTGCCCCTAACAAACTTTTTTTGTTTCCTTAAATATATATTGTCAACTCTCTTATTTACTCTGTATAAAACTTTCTTATATAATTGCTCATACTCACAAAATAACAAATCTTTCACAATATCCTCATTTAATTTCTCTACTTGGCCTTTCAGAGTCGCATACGCCAACTCATTGTATTGTATTAATCTATTCATGAGTCCCAGCCCACATTCATTAAAAAACGTTTGAAAATCATTTACAATTTCCTCATTATACATAATACCAAAAGGGTATTTCATCATTCTCAGACCCTGCGGAACCACCTTCGGGTGGAAACAACTTTGCAAATATCCATTATCAAGTTGCAAACATTTCATTTTAAACAGCTTTTTTTCAAACAAATAATGATTTCCTTCAATGTAGGCGTGTTATCATTATGTTTAAATACTTCTCCGCTTTTGACTGTGGCAGAGTCAAAATTAAAATTTCTTGCCAGGACATCATTGAAAGACAAAGGTCCAACATTTTGTACATTATAGTCACTAATGTGCACATTATTACCACCAGCATTATGTCCATATGCAGTATTGCGACTATCAAATGAGTCGCCATGGTTTACAGTACCTTTTAAACCTTCGGAACTTTTACTTGTAACATGCGTACCTCCCCTAGCATTAATTCCATGTCCTTGGGTCAGCGGTACATTAGTTTGTTGTAAAAATCTTATTTCATGGCTTGGAACTTGTGAAGCGTTCACTGCTACAGTCTTACCCGCACCATGACTCTCAATAATATTAGAGCGTGGGGATGACGTAACCGCTACTTCATGGATAGGGGTTATCCTAGAGAGATTGTACAAGATGTACTAGATGAGGTGATCAGAGGATGGGGTATCAGATACAAACCACTTCTGGGAAACCCCACTGGGATGACAGGCATGAATAAGGAGAGCACAAAATTTCAAAAAGCTTGTGTAACTAAGTTCAATGGGTTCACAGGAATATTTACTGACATTATTAGGAAGAACTGGAGCATGCTTAAAATAAACAGAGAATTGTTTGACGTGGTGGGGCTTGAACACATTTTTACATATAGGACTGGTATAAATTTCAAAAGAACTTTTGAACAGACGCAAGTACCAAAATTTTGTGTCAAAAAGGCGACCACTGCATGTGGTTATTGTAAACAATGTCCAAACATTTATAAGGATGATAGTGTAAGTCTACGAAATAGCATGCAGAGCAGAGTGAGGTATTGTAAAGGGAATTGTAATATGAAAATGGTAGTGTACTTAGCAACGTGTGCAAACTGTCCTGCATTTTATATAGGAAAAACTGAGAGGGCTTTTAAGGACAGAATGTACGAACATGCTTATGATATTAAAAATAAAAAAGAGGCTAGTGCACTTTATAAGCACTCTGTAGTTTGCCCTGGTTTAACTGGTTTTAAATTTGGCATAATAGATATGGTTAGAACAAATGCCAGAGGGGGTGATGTGAAAAATCTTTTATTAAAGAAAGAATTAAAATGGCAGTTAAGACATAAATCCAACATTCCCCCAGGTCTGAATGAGTATATTACCATTAAACCAGTGCTACTAGCAAAAGCATTACAAGTGTAATTAATGAGGAAGTGTTCACTGGCTATTTAGTATTTTATATATATCATTTAGTGCATGATATTTTAATATCATTATTATTTTCAACAATTATGTGTTTTATAATGATGTGCAAAGGTATTTAAAAGATTACCTAGAAAAGTGAGCACAATATATAAAGTCACTACGTGAGCTTGTATTTTTAAGGTATTATATGACTTTAAATTTTAATTAGATTTTAATGGAATTAATGGCACATGGTATAAATAATCAAGTAAAATGATGTGGAGATATCTGATGAAGTCTTGTCATTCAAGACAAAAGCGCTCATTCTGTTGTTCAAGAATAAATTATTTGGCTATTTGTGGAATTTGACCTCTGTTTGTGATTTTGAACATAACAAATATGCCAAATGGTTAGAAGAAGTAAAAGAAAGAATAAGAAGTTTAAAGATACAGGGTACAAAATGGGATGAAGTAACAGCTAGAGAGATTGAAACAAAGTTAAGAAAAGCCACTAACTCAAAAACACCAGGCCCAGATGCAGTGCTTAACTTCTGGTTAAAAGTATTAACATTTTTGCATGAAGATTTAACCATGAGTAAGAACTATTTATATGCGCTCCCTGAACAGACACCAACCTGGCTAACAACAGGAAAAACAATGTTCCTACTTGAGTGAACCTGCAAGCTACCCTAAAAATTATACATCAATAACTTACCTTCTGACGATGTAGAAACTATACACGGGAATTGATGCCTACAGAGTTTATAGTCATTTAGAAGAAAACTTAGGGAAGGATTCACGAAGCCTTTGTGTAAGAGATACAAGGCTTACAAGGAGGCTGCAGTTAAACGGTGTGACGTCAGCATGTCATGCATATGCATGAGGGCATGCTGAATTACACCTAAGGCTAACACGGTCCATGGAAGACAGTAGGGGGCGTGTCCATAGGCCGAGCCCTGCAAGCGGACATGCCCCCAGAAGAGTAAAAGTGCTCAAAGTAAACACCCACGACAGAGTCCATGTAAATGTGAATAAACACAACACATGCCCCCACAGACTATGAACATAAAATATATAAATGAACATGTTATATATTTTTTTTAAATTGTAAAGATGTTTGCCCGTGAGTGCGCTCGTTTGCGCTGGCGTGCCCGTCGCATAGCCACAGTCAGCAGTCAGTGGAAAAGCATATAAGAACTAAATATGCAAAGTAAGCCAAGAAGCAATTGCATAGTGGTAGATACGTCGGCTGAAGAGCAGGCAGTTATGGTTCGAGCCCCCACAACATCAAGTTTTATTTTTAGTAAAATAAGCACGAAACAAGTCCCCGACAAATATGTACACATATAAAATTATATTCTATGTAAAATGTAATGAAATAGGCCATTTATTTTGAAGAAATGTGAGATAAAACAATAAAAAATGCCAGATGTGCCTATAGCTGAGCTACAGTTTAACAAGGTGAGTGCATCTGCCCGTAGGTGAGCAGTGGTTTAACAGGTGTAAAATGAGTACCCTTAGGTGAGCAGTGGTTTAACATGCTGAAACTGTGTGCCCCTAGCTGAGCTGAGTGTAAGATGAGTGCTAACAGCCAAATGAAGCATAAACCAGCGTACCCCGTTTGCACGGAGCTGCGCACAGCGCCAACAAGCTAACCGACGGGCAACGTTGAGCAAGCTGTATCAAAACTGCCATTACACAGACACACCCCCTAGCCTGTCTAGACAGTCATAAAATATAAAAAGCAGTGGCCAGGTTCGAACCCAGAATACCATGCACCATAGTCAAGGTACTAAACCACTAAGCCATGACAGCCGTACTTAGAAATGCAGTAATAGCAAATATAAAGGAATGACTAGAAAGTGGAGCATGACAAAGCAGGTTTTGTGAAGTTGATACAATTCCAAAATGACCAATCACAGATAAGTGCGGGAAAAATGGCATATATAAGCCCCATAGGTGGGAATACACAGCATAAACTATTGTAGAACTAACTTGCAGCCAGAATGTCAGGAGTAGGTGAGGGTAGTTGCTTTCGAGCACAGAGGTGGGGTGTTGAGGAGTCCAGATACATGGTCTGGCTCCTAGTCCACAATCATGAGGCCCAACTCATGCAGGGCCAGGTCCTGTGGGGAGCATATAGGGCTGAGGCGTGGGACCGGTTGGCTCATGATCTCACCAGTGCCACAGGGATTCCAAGGACTGGTGAGCAGGTCCATCACCACCATGCGGACCTGAAGAGACGTAAGCAGGACCAATTGAACCTTCGGATCCAGGAGGCCCGGCAAATGCCCAATGCCCCACTACTGAGTAAGTTACATTTAATGATGTATGTAAGAAATTAAACTAGCTGATATTATGGAAATGTGTATTCCAATATTACTTCATTTATATTACAGCTGCAGGTGTCCGTTCTGCGAACCGCAGAGCCTATGGCGATAGGCTGGTGTGGTTGCACCACTAGGCAGGTCAGTACTCCACTCCCAGTAACTGTAAAGAAATATAAAAGTATGATAGTTAGCAAAAGCGTGCAGTGTAGTCACTAAGTAATAAAATGTGCAAGTAACAGTGTAAGAGTGTTTGCAAATATTGCCTGATTACAAAAGTGTGTTGCAGTCTGTAATCCAAACAGATAAATGAAAATGTCTGAAATAAAGTCTGAAATAAAGATGCCCCACCTGTAATATAATAGTACACAACCTGCAGCAGGCTGAAAAGTACAGCTGCAGAAGATGAGCAAATCACATGTGTGAAATATATCCCTGTTGAAATAACAGAAGTGAGACTGCTGGAAAGGATTGTAATAACTACAGGTAAAACATGTCAATAAATCCTAGAAGTAAGTGTCATCCTGAATAGTAAAATGAAAACAAGTGAGACGGTGTGAGAAAGAGTTATGAATCCACCAATAAAGTAGTAATAACCCCTGAATAAAGTATACTGCAGTCAGTACAGAATGAAATGAATGTGACAAGTAGAACCAAACTTCAAAATGTGTTCAAAGTGTTGCTGCAGCTGGAATGTGTATCCCAAAATCTGGATATGTTGCTCTCAGTCTGCAATATGCAGATAGTATGATTGTCTGAAATACCAAACATCCACAGTTGTCTATAGCTATATAAAGCAAATGTAGCAAGATGATGTAGCTGAACAAAACCAGATATGAATGTGTATGAATAACAATAAAATGTATATTGATGTAGCAGTAACAGTCCTCTCACCAAATTGAAGTAGTTATCATATAGGAAACTGTAGTTAGAGCAGTAGTATGTATATATCTGCAGCTATTAGAAATGTACAGCATATGTATTGGTTTTCGAAGATGTTAATAATATTTTCTTCACCCCACCCTATAACCACATATAATCCATTCCACGTGAAATTGGTATGTGCAATCACAATTAACACCCCTGGACATTTGTCCTGTTGGGTCATAAATATTTGCATGTATGTTGATGCATCTGCTCTGTTCATACATCCAAACCTGATGGCCTGTTGCCATCAATCAACCCTGCATGTTGTTGGACTGTGTATTGCTGTTCAAATTATGCATGTGTTATGCTCGCTGTTCAATGGTATGAATATCTGGGTGTTTGGTTAATGGGAATACTAATGCATGCTGTTACAACTAATTGCGAATGGTATTGTATGTTACTAACCCAAACTGTCATGACATAATGCAAAACATAGGACGACAGGGAAGGCGGGTTCCAGCGGACCCACCTCTCCCACCTCAGCTGGCGAGTGCACCTGGCACGAGTGCCCAGTCTGGACCCTCCTCCAGTGGCCCTGTGCCACCTGCGGGTGGAAGAAATGCAGGGGATGGGGCCCGTCCCCCCTCTGCAAGTGTGGCTGGAGGAGAACCACCACTCACCCTCTGTAGCATCCGGACTGTGGTGCATAGGGAGATCCGGGACTCTGTTCTTGGGCCCCTACGCCAGCTTGAGGCACAGGTGGCACAACTTACGGGCATGCCTGTTGCCTGGCCTACACAGCCCCCAGCACAGCCCCATCCTGGGCAGTGAAGGAAAAGTGGCAACTGCCCATGGGTGGGGATATCAGTTCCACTGTTGCCATGTGTGGGCTCATGGGCTCTGGATATCCAAACATCCGTCCCCGTCAAATGTGTAACCCCCCCCCACATGTGTCATACACCGCCCCTGTATGCATCTTGTTTGTCTCGTCTGTTGACCTACCCAACCTACCTCCCCAGCTATACTGACTTCCTTCACCTGACATACCACTCTCACCTAAAAAAAAAAAAAAAAAAAAAGGGCACTCTGTACCCACAAAAACATTACGCCCCATACATAGCTGCCCATTCTGCACACATGTCTGCTGGACATGGAAACTATCAATTACAATTGGCTGTACAACAAGTATTATTGTTGTCCTGACACCTCTCTCAGGGGTGGAAGGTTTCAAATGTCACACCAAATTACAAACATATGCACAGCTGTTGCTGATGAAGAAATGGGCAGCTATGGGCCTTACCTACATCCCTCCTGCAAAACCCAAGCTTGTTTCCCTACTGTCTTACCCTCTTTGTGACCCCTTTTTCAACACTTTCCTGTCTCCCCATTTTCATTTCTTTCAAAGAAAATAGCGCGGGTGTGCGCCAGAGTAAGCACTGTTAAGCGGTTGTAAGCGGGTGTGCGCGGAGCTGAATGCCAGTGCGCATGCGGGAGCTCCGCGCAAACCAGCACTAACCCGGTTACAACTGCTTAAAAGTGCCTTAGTCACTCTGATTGACAAGTCCTGTAGTCAGTTCAAAAGCAAAATAAAATCCCACTGTCAGTCCCGAACCCAGGACCTTGGAAACAGTAGTCTGCATGACCTACCACTATGCCATGATTGTTATACAAGAACATTGTGCTAAAATAAATATATCATGTAATAGTAGGAATGAATGTAAAGGGAATATAGGATGTGTAGTACACAAAGCCTGTCATTTATACTTACTGTCAAAACTAGTGGATTTCCATAATAGTAGTGTGTGAACAGAAACAGCCATGCTAGTTGGTAGCTAGTAGGTAATAATGTCAGTTAATGTACATATATAAATGTATGTATATTTACATATATATATATATATATATATATATATATATATATATATAGTTGTAGGTGTCAGTGTGCATACACACTTACTACAGGAAACAGGAGAGAGGAATGGAGAAATGTGAATCTACAACACAGCCTGAATCATGAGGGAGATACTAACCTTTACCCTCACAGAACAGTGTCCACAGCATACCAGCATGGTCCCCGCCCTTACAATCTGAAAGGGCAACACCTATCTCACATACCCTTTTATAGCACTGTCCTGAAATCACAGTGAGAACTACAATCAGTACACAACTGGCTGCATGCAATTAGCAAATGTTGGCTTACAACTGGTGCAGAGGCCATCACATGGACTTATGCAGCTACCTACAAAAGCATCCTGTACTCACACTCCACACATGCAATACTTTCATTGCACTGTCTGGAGGCAGACAGAGAGAGAGAGAGAGAGAGAGAAAAAAACAAAAAAAAATAAGAACACAAACAACAACACACGGTACACAAACTAAGTTGAAGCTGTCAGCATTGTCAGTACCAAGCTGTGCCAGCAGCAGCAGGAAGCTGTAGTAGCTGTAAGACAACCAGCTGCAACAAACACAGGCAGTGTAAAGTAACAAGTTAATAGTATGCATACTGTGAACCCTCCATATGTGTCATAGGTCTGTATCTATAGGTATGTGCATGTGATATGTTGTGTGCACGTAGTTCCACCCAAAGGGGATGACTATACATTACATGTCATTCAGTGTTAGGCCATGATCCTGGCACCAGTTTTCCATTTCAGTGAGGCCTGTTTGTAGGATGTGTGTGTCAGCTGGTGTAACGACTATGGCGCTTATTTGCAGTCATCTGGGAACTTTGTCATCCACAACCCGCACATGTTTGCTTTTACATCTGAGAAATAAATGCCAAACAAGAGGGGTCCTAGGACAGAGGCCTGTGAGATACCACATGTGACTGGCATTGAGTCTGACATGGCTCCTGCAATATCAATATTATGGATTCTGTATGTCAATCAGTGTGCAACCCATCATGTGACATATGTAGTAACATGCAAGCTAATGAGCTTGTCTATGATGCCTGAATGGAGTACTGTGTTGAAGGCCTTAGGCAAGTCCAGGTAGGCTGTATGGATTGCATTGCCCTCATCAATGGCTGTAGTGACTGTTTTGAAAGGTCAACCAGGTTCAAAAGGCAGGATCAGCCCATCACAAAGGCAAACTGGCTGGGAACAAGTGTCTGCAGGTACCCAATATCACTGTATATGCGTCCCATACTGAATCATTCCATAGCTTTGCAGACCAGGCTGGTTAAGCTTATGGTGCAGTAGTTCCCAGGGTCAGTAGAGGTTCCTCCTTAGTGGAGTGGGACCACTGTTGCTGTATGCCAGTTTTCAGGTACATATCCCGTAGTACGGCCAAGGTTAAATATCAGTCTTATATGCGGTTGTATGTCCTCTTGGAGTTCACATAGCACACATCCAGGGATACCATCAGGTCACATTGATGCTGTGTGTTCTGCTTTGCTGAGGGCAGCCCTCACCTGGACATGTGAGATGATAGGGGGGTTACATTCAGCTGTGATAAGTATTTCAAAGTGTGGGGGAGAAGGAGTGGGGGATACGTGCACCGAACCTGTCTGCAAGAATGTTGCCAATATCCGTGTGTTGGGTGAATGTTAAGTAGGTGTGTAGTAATTCAGAGCATATCTGTGGCATTTGGTCCATATGTGTAACATAACTGAAGAAGGCCTTGTGGTTATCTATAGTGTTCGTGGCCATTTCCCTCCCAGAGTAGGCCGTGGATGCTGTTATGAGAGACCGTAGCTTATTACCAGTGCTGACCACAGATGCCTTCCCTTAATGTGAATCTGCTCTGTCCTGCAGTAGCCTCCTTCTATCATTATACATTCTGCCTTTGGCTGTGGTCCACTGGACAGGATGCCTAACCTTTGTGCATAAGGTCTGGGTTAGAAATGTGTGTGCATGTTCCATGCATTCTTTGGGATGTCCGTGGGAAGCATTCGCAAAGGGGTCAGCAGTGTGGGTTGTGGCTTCCACTGGCCCAGTGGGCTGCATGGATACCATCTCAGTCCTAAAAAGTGAATAACTGTCTAATCACATACATATAAAAGTAGTCTACTGTGCTGGTGGTGGTGGGATATGTATATCCAGGCCGAGTAACTTGTGTCCAGATCACACTAGTGGATGGCGTTCCACATACAGTACCTTGGTATGAACCCCCAGAGTGAGGTTGTGCATTGGACCCATTGCAGTGTGCTGATCGATGGGGCATGCTACTATGTCGTATGGAATGTGGCAGGTATTGTTGCACAGGTGTTGGCTGAGCACTGATATCTGGCCATGTACTTGTGTATCCACCAAGAGACACACACATGCTACATATGGGAGTAGTAGTATATCACTACAGTTGAGTATCATGTATAGTATGTGTGCCATATATTGCTGACATAGTCTGCTGATATCCTGTTTGTGTTCTCTTCCAGGGACATGGCGCATCAGCGTAATCCTGCCTACTCTGCAGCAGGAGATGAGGAGATACACCAGAGCCTGGTGTGGGATTATGACATACTGTTTTCCTGCACCAGCCAGAATCAGCAGGAGAGGGCTGCACTGTGGCAAGACCTTGTCCGTAAGGTAAATGACATTGTCACGCATAATAGGACATATGAGCAGATACGACATCACTGCAGTGATTTAATCATAAATGTCCGTCCGCGTGCATCGGATATCCACAGGCAACAGGTTGCCACAGGAGGTGGGGTGGCCACACATCCCCCCCTCACCAGACTGGAGGGGCAACTCCTAAGTGTTGTGGCTCCAGCCCCGGAACATCAACAGCAACACACCTGCATCATGATGGAGGCTGGATCCACACAGCAACACGACATGGAGCATGCAGGTAATATGCCATATGTACACTTGACTGTTCTGTACACTGTTAGTTTATTCATGTGTAAGGTGTGTCCGTGGTATGTAGCTGTCAACATAGTATGTAATTGTGCAGGTGTGATATTGCCAATATCAGCAGCTGATGTGTTAAAGGCAACTGGTGTACTACTGCACTGTATCATATGCAGTATCAATGGAACAGTTGTGCCCACTGACATTAATCTCCTCATTTCTGCAGGTCCCTCTTGTGTTACAGCAAGGCAGCCCATCCATGCTGGTGAGTGTGTTTTAACAATACCTATAATAGTCCTGATAGTGCTAGCAATACTAATGTAACTCAGTAGTGCTCTGTGTGTATACTGTGGGGTGTGCATATGTACATGTGTGCATGTGTGCCTGTGTCCACGTGTGCATGTGTGCTTGTGTGCATGTGTGCCTGTGTCCACATGTGCACATGTGCATGTGTGCCTGTGTCCACGTGTGCATGTGTGCATGTGTGCATGTGTGCCTGTGTCCACGTGTGCATGTGTGCACGTGTGCATGTGTGTCTGTGTCCATGTGTGCATGTGTGCATGAGTCCACGTGTGCATGTGTGCATAAGTGCATCACTGGTAACATTGTGTAGACATTGTAAACTGTGTTTCCTGTCTTCCTCCCACAGGTTCTGGTGCTGCTCTGGTGTCCTGCAGCAGGGAACCTGAATCTGGTGCCACAGGTACTGATAATTATGATATCTGTGTAATGGCACAGGAAGGTGTGTCAGGGTCCGTCATTGGTCAGCCAATTGACAGTACACAGCTGTCAACCCCATCATTGCTCACAGTCATCCTGCCAGTACATCCTATGTCACCATTGTCCCTAGGTGATGGACAGGATACAGTGGGCATTGACCAGGGTAATGTGGTATCTGTGGCACATGCTTCCCCACACAGCAGCCATGGGCAGGGTCCTGCGATGGTACCACACAGACAGTTGCCCATGGGTTCTCGTGGGAGCATCCGTGGGCGTACTGCCACTGGCAGACATGCCCAAAGAGGTCTGTCAACCTCAGCTATGTTTCGGGCTGTCATGCAGGCACAGTCGCATATGGAAAGGTACACCAGACAGGGTCTGAGGGAGCTGAGAGCATGTCGCACAGCCATGACTGACAGTATGCGTGACATCGCGGATGCTATCCATAATTTCACCGATGTCATAGACAGACGTTGTGGGGACATATTATGGCAGTTCCACAACCACATGTCCATGAGCCAGGGCAATGGTGGATGGTTGCAGTGTCGACATGGCCGTATGCCAGCAACAGCAGCAGCTGGCAGTCGGCGTGGATGACAACAGGCCCGCGGATGCCCCCATAGTGCCAGCAGCAGCCCCAGCAATTCTGGGTCTGTGCTGTCATCGGAACACCCCAGGAGACCACATCCACGTGGCTCTGGGCAGTCCCAACAGGGACCTGTGTCCAGTCAACACACTCCCGCTTCTGTTGACAGTACCCAGTCTGGCTTAGTACCGGATACAGTCCATAGCACCCCTGCCAGGCACAGGTACCGTGTCCGTGCCCACAGACACTGATCTGTATGACCTGCCTGGTGCAGTCTGTGGCTGTCCACAAACTCCTGTATATGGCAGCCATGAGGTGGAACTGTGTGCGTGCATACACACATGTGAAATGTTAACACCTAGGGCTGCCACATACACACACATACTGCACCAACAGTGCCCCACCCTGTACTGCTGTCCCTCACCAACACACATACACACACATGTCAATTGGTGGTATCAGTGGCAGACTCAGGCATACCTAATTCACACCCTGTGCATATGATGAAACTGTGCCACCTCCTGCAATCTCCAACATCAGTGCAGGAATGGGTAAACATGTTGCTGATGCACAGGGTGACTACATAGAAGTGTATTAGTAGTATCATGTTGGTAACAGTACAGTGTGCTGATATGACTGTGTGTATATCCCAACATGCCTGATGCAGTAACCGTATGACTGTGCTGAATTGTTATCTACACCCATAGTAAGTACCATAGTGTAACAGCTGCACATTATTGCATACCGGTGGTAAGGATGTCAACAGATAGCCACATACATGGGTAGCACAGGGGGGAAGCTAATGCAAGTAGTGATACGCAATGATGGACATGTGCAGTAATGGTGTCTATGCAATGTAGATGTTTGTGCATGTTGATATGTGTGCAGTACCAATGTAATACAAATCACAATTAACTATGACATAATATCATTTCTACCATAGACATCTGAGCTGTGCATTCCTGGGTACATGTTGATAGTGCCTACATATTTGCACTGTTACCTACTGTTAGTGTTACCGCTTCTTTGTTGTACAATGGACTACTTCCAGCCCGGCTTACTGTATCTTTGTTTGCATGCATGTTCACTTGGGGTTCCCTGGAACACTGCTTCCACCTGCAATGCAGAGTTACAATGCTTCTGTGGACTCCTAGTGACATCTGCATAGCATACTATACATATGTCAAGTTTCCACATGACAAAACATCACTGTCTGTCCTGTTTGCATGTATGTTGCCTGTGACAAATTGCACATGACTTACCTGGCATTTACCCACGTGTGCAGTCATATATGCCAGTGCTATGAAATCAGTAGCAGTACAACCACACATACACACCTTCAGTATGTTGTTCCCCTTTGGCCCTATGTGTTGGTAATCACCATGGCAATCACACTACTATGGTAGCATGTGCAAAGGTAACCTGTGAATCACCTCTATGGTCCAGTTGTGGTTTATGTGAGTCATGTGGCAATGTCACAGCTGCCACATGTATGCAGTCAACCCTCACCCCTGGCCAGGAACGTACAACACATGTGTGGGATGCCACGACATAGCCAATCTGTGGACTGAGCACTCTGAACCCAGTACTGCCATACCCTGTCAGGTGGTATGACATACTACAGTGACTACAATACCAGTCTGACATAGACCCGCACTGACAGCAATCTGAACACACTGGGGCATACTTGGAGACTCAGAATAGCATCCTGCCTGAGCATCACACACCTCCGCAGCTGGCACACAGGCATACGTTACATTGGAACAGAGCACATGCCACACATGGCACACACATCCCGTGTGCCACACACTCACAGCCTGTAGGGCTACACAACACACCTGCTACAGATGTGTCAGGTACCTCTCTTGGCCACTGCAGTGGGGTCCCGCTCAACAGGCTGTACATGGTGAAGGTCACAGTGATATGCCTGTGAGGCACTATGGTCCACCACAAAACACATGCATACAGGTCAGTCAGAGGCATGGACACATATGACTCAGTCATTGACCATGCCACTATGGATGACCTGAGACATACCTCCCTGGACTACATGATAGGGAACATAGAAGGGATCATCCAGCATGTGGCACGGGCCAGTATGAGCCTGATCTTGGTTGTCATCATACCCTCACCAGGTATGCTACCACAATATGTAGGAAGGGTGTTCTATGTCTACATTCTGCTCAATCTCCAATGTCATTCATAGGGTATCCACTGGCTGTCAACATGTGCTTACATGCTAGGGAAGCCACAATGATTTGCAAGGGGCAGCTTGCACGTGACACCCATGGGCCATTGTATACTGGCGAAGCCCCTTGATACACACATAGTGCCTTTTGCTGCAGGACACAGATTACATAGCCACCTCCGCGGGTATCACACAAGATAGGACACTAACAGTGATGCTACACAACACCAGCAGTGTACACCGCAAGATGCATGCACTGGACACTGTCCTCAGCACGGTGAACTGCAATGTCTGTGCAGTGCCAGATTCCTGATTCACGGCTCACAGGTGCAACCCATCACTGCCAGGTTATACCTCATACCATGCATGTCGTCCCCTACACATGTAACACACATGGACAGGGGGGTGGTATCCCAAGGCACCACAGATACACACACCTCCAGGTTGTTGGCACAGCACAAAGCATCAGGACCTATCCATGAGCAGCTACCAGTGTGTTGGACTGCCTTCTGGTTCATAGCCTGGCACACACAACCCTCCCATACACAGGAAACCCACCTATCCTCCCTAACAACACTGGCAATATGACAGTCTCAAGAAATGTCTTTATATGGCTGGACTGCATCCAGCCAAACATTGTGCGTGAGCATTACTGTAGCTACAACACAGTAGCTGAAAGTTTCCCAGCTTGTGGTCACTGAATTGCAGTGGAATAACATGTTACCACTCCCACAACAGGTGGGAATATGCAGCACCTGTTCATCGACTACATGTAGACTATATGGCCCAGACCAGATGTGTATCCCCTGCTGTAGGTATTATACCATATACAACCCACACTGTATAGACACATACCGCGTGCAGCCCCTGCACAGTAAGACACAGTCATATTGTTATGCATTGCAATACCATTTATCCACTCGTGGCATGGGTCAGACATGGTAACTACTGCAGGTCACAGGTATTTATGTGTATGTGTCACACACATACATCATGTGTGCATTGCCATTGCTGGTTTAGGCAATGGCATGCATTGTTATGCACAACAACCCACACAAGGTCATATTGTGTGACACAACCACACGTGGCAGTTGTGGGTTTCCAAAACATACCTATCTGTGCTCTGACAATGGTAATAGACCCAGTAGCGGAGCGCACTATTGGCATTACTGGCCAAGTAGCCCTGTTTGGCTGTACTGATAGTGTGGTGACATCCCCTGTGTTTACTGGGGGAATATGCAGCATCTGGTGTATTGTAGTATTTGCCAAAAGGATCTTTTCTCTCACACTTGTAATTACACACACCCTACTACCTCCCCCACACACACACACACACACTTGCCATTTGCAGGATTCATACCCCTACCTAACTATGTCACCACACCTGAGAGAGACGCATTAGCGAAGCGCACTGTTCGGATTACTAGGAGGTTCCTCTTCTCCGGCTGTACTTATAGGGTGCTGACATCATCAGTGTTTGGAAAGGGTAATGTGCATCATGTAGAGTGATCTCCTGATTGCCAAAAAGCACATGTTTTTCATACAGAATTGCACACACAAAAACTCCCCACATCCAAACACACACACTTGCAGGTTTCAAACTCCTACCTAACTATGTTATGACACTTGAGAGAGACACATTAGCAGAGTGTGCTATTTGGATTACTGGGAGGTGTCCCTTCTCCAGCTGTACGTATAGGGTGCTGACATCATCAGTGTTTGGAAAGGGTAATATGCATCATGTAGTGTGATCTCCTGATTGCCAAAAAGCACGGCTTTCATACAGAATTGCACACACACAAACTCCCCACATCCAAGCACACACACTTGCCATTTGCAGGTTTTAAACTCCTACCTAACTATATTATGACACTTGAGAAAGACGCATTAGCAGAGTGCGCTATTCGAATTACTGGGAGGTTTTCCTTCTCCTGCTGTACTTATAGGGTGCTGACATCATCACTGCTTAGATAGGGGAATGTGCATCCTGTAGAGTGTTTTCACAGTTGCCAAAAGGGACATCTTCCTCACACAGACATCCACACACCCTAACCCCCCTCCACACACACTAAGCAGTTGCAGGATTCAACCCCCTACCTAACTATGTTATGACACTCATGACAGAAGCATTAGCAGAGCACGCTATTCGCATTACTGGGAGGTTTCTCTTCTCCTGCTGTACTTATAGGGTGCTGACATCATCAGTGCTTAGATAGGTGAATGTGCATCCTGTAGAGTGTTTCCACAGTTGCCAAAAGGGACATCTCCCTCACACAGACATCCACACACACTAACCCCCATCCACACACACTGGGTAATTGCAGGATTCAAACCCCTACCTAGCTATGTTATGACACTCGTGACAGACGCATTAGCGAAGAGTGCTATTCACATTACTGGGAGGTTTTTCTTCTCCTGCTGTACTTATAGGGTGCTGACATCATCAGTACTTAGATAGGGGAATGTGCATCCTGTAGAGTGTTTTCCCAGTTGCCAAAAGGGACACTTCCCTCACACAGACTTGCACACACATCAACCCCGCTCACCCACACACACACACACACACACACACACACACACACACTGAGTATTTGCATGGTTCAAACCCCTACCTAACTATATTATGGCACTTGAGGGAGACGCATTAGCAGAGCACGCTATCCGAATTACTGGGCATCTGCTCTGCACTTGCAGTATTTATAGGGTGCTGACATCTTTATTTCTACAGAGGTATGTACATCTAGTACTACCTGTCAGGTGGGGGATAGCATATATATGCATTTGCAGCCACCTACTTCAGGGTCAGATATGCACATCGCACTGGCAGGTTATGTTCTATACCATGCTTCGTGACCACAGGACCTGTAACACACAACAAAACCAGTCCAGAAGACCACTCCCACATCCAGGACACACACTTTGCTTCCCTGGGAACAGTGCCGGGATATGCAGGTGTTCACATACACTATTCCAGTTGTTAACATCAGGTACAGGGATATTGTGTGTGGGAACTACTCAGGCCTCTACAACTTTACCCTACAGCCACTACAATTTGTGGGTCCATGTGCTATGGCAGAACCACTCACCACAGCCACATGGGGGAATACATATTGCACCTGTCCATCTGCAACATGGGTACTCACTGTTCCACACCAGAGGTAGACCACCATTGTTGATATCTTACCATACCCACCTTTCCCTGGACATCCATATCCCATCCCCACCCCAGGCAAGGTTGTCACTGCAAACAAATTGTATTTAGCACAAGCAGACTCTACACTTGTGAAGACTGGGGTGGACAACTTCAAAGGACCCATGCTGGGGGACTATACTGGCCACTCTGCATAATCCTTGACAATTGCATTCTATGAGCATGTGTAAGGTTTGCATTGATCATGCTATCCCACATATACCCATGACTGCTCCACAACAAGACACCTGTCAGGTGTACACCAGCCATATATGAGCCGTCCAACAGACAGAGTGAGCTAATACATTGCAGAGCTGTAGCCCACAGAGGGAGGACATCTGTGAACAGTACCGGCACAACACTTCATTCCCACATAATCATCACAACACAGTGTTGACAGTGGAATTGTCCAGACAATGCAGATCGGGCTCCCCTCAGTCTGTTATTGACACCCACTTACTGTTAGAGGTCCTCAGCAACCCTCTTCCAGCACACACCAACAACATGGGTGTGGCATAGCACATTCAAACCCTGGGATCTCCACTGTGCCCCTGCTTGACAGAGGCACAGCTCACTAGCCTCACACGTTGCCTTATGTGACTTACTTTACAGTGGCACAGTAGCCTACTGTACTGGGGATGCAGATGCCAAGCACACTCTGGCTAATCTATCATTCCCTAGGGCAAACAGCCTAGTATTGACCTCTACACCCATATGTTTAATTGTCAGATGCACAATATTTGTTGCTGTTAGACTGTTTGCAGGTCTTTATTGCCATAGCATTCCCTGTTCCTATGAACAACTTGTGTATCTGTGGAAGATGTTTGAATATGAGGGCGATCCACTATATCACTTATGTCTCTGTAGTCATTTACTGTGTGCACTGGGCAGATTGCTGTGTTGTGGTTGGTTCCTGGAATGACACGTACAAATACCAGATATGTGTGGCCAACTGCTAAACGGAGATATGGCCTAAGTGTGTGAGCATGCCCAGTTCAGCCTTTCTATGGCATGCTGTCTGACATATGCCTCATTTATCAAAGTGTGCGAGCATGCCCAGTGTGAGCTTTCCATATGTTGAACTCTGCAGTCCACCACATATTTGGGTGTGTGTGAACTTCAACAATATCTCATGTTTATGGTTGTGTGTTGGGTGTCATGTTGTGTACTTACTGGCCAACTGCTTCGTGTCTGCCACAACAGGGATTATACTGTGCCTGCAGGGATTGCATGGGATACTTTGCATACAGTTGTCGACATCCTTTCATAATGACCTAACACTGTAGTACCGTATAGTGTACTGGTTCAGTACTTGCACTGTGGTGGACAGTATCCTGGGCTTTAGTCCTATCACTGCTTGACATCTTCATAGTGAGCACAACAGACTGTGTAGGGGCCAGTTGTGCACATATGACCATGTTGCATTATGTTCAGATATGGACTACCTACACCAGGCTTGTCCAACATTGGTAGTGTATTCCACAACATAGGTGGACATTGGCAAACACTAGCGATGTTCCCTAGGCCATTTCTGATGCTAGTCACAGAGTGTGTTTGTCCTTCGACACACATTGTAACTGGAGTTTGCCATGACATATGTCATGGTTAGTATACTGTGCCTCCGTCTACCTCTGACATAACAGTGATACCCAGGGTTAACCTACCATCTCCCATCCATTCATCAGGATTCCTCTTGAGGAGTGTCGATAGGTGACTCTCTGGCTAACCTGTACTGGGAGTTTACTCAAGAGTGGGGGTGGCTTCTGTGTTATGGATCATTCTGTACAGCTTGTCCTATGTATGTCAGTGCTGGGGTTCAGGTCTCTCATGTGCATAGCTCACTGCCATTCAGATTGTACAAAGTGCAGCATGTTCATTGATTCCAGCTTGGACATGGCTTCATACATCAGGCACAGCTTGCCTCTGGGTGGGCAGTATGGCAGTGTGTGGAGCTGCAGTTTGTTTAATCAGGCAACACATGGCATCTGTTCATGCTCTTTGCTACTCCTGGTGGGGTACTGTTGTGGACTTTACAGTTGATGGAGGTGTCTGCTGAGGTATATCCCAAAGGGGCTATTGTAATCAACTGTGATGCTGATGAAGGATGACTGCAGAGCCACAGTGAACTCCCCTTATCTACATCTGACAACCTTCATGATTGGGTGGGTATATTGTATGTTTCTGAGAACACTACAGCCACATGTTTGTCCAATGCAGGATATCTATCACCTTGTGTCCCCAGGTCTCTCATTACATGTTAGGTATGTAATGGGTTAACACCTGTGTGGTAATTGGTGGGCACTTACTGTATATCCATGGTGGTTGTCTATACACAGTTCTGCAATTAGCTTGCTGACATGGCTATGGCTCCAGTTGTCTGTTTCTATGTGGCCCTTTTGTGGGTTGCTTGTGTCAGCTGGGGGTCAGATATGGGGGGCAGTTTGTACTCCTCTGCATACATGTTCAGCCACAGTCCTTCCATGTTGGCCTGTACCTATGGGACATATATACGGAACAGGGGATGTCCCAGGACCAAGCCTTGTGGGATGCCACTCATATCTGTTTTGTAGTCTGACATGGATGCAGCATGTCTGACCATGTCAGTTCTGCCCTTGGTCTTGTTTGCAACCCCTCTACTGACATAGGTGTTTATATTTAAGCTGGTGAACATATCCATACTGAACTCGTAGGGTATTGTCTGGAAGCATATGCACGGTCCAGCTACGCTGTGTGGACCACATTGCCCTCATCAATGTCCTTAATGACTGTTTCAAATGGGTCAGACATGTTTAGGGGCAGGATCTGCACTTATGACAGCCACACTGGGTAGGGTCCGGTGTCAGTAGGTCCACGATAGCTTTATGTCTGCGGTACATACTGATCCTTTCCATAGCTGTGCAGACCAAGCTTGTCAGGACCCTGAGGTGGTAGTTTGCAGTATCCATTCAGGCAACACCTTTGTTGTGAAGGACCACTGTTGTTGTACACTGCTCTTTGGGTACATATCCTGTGGTAAGGCTGACATTGGGCAGTAGTGTGATTTGGCATTCCATTATTCTTGTAGTCCATGTTGGCCTCAGCCCAGGACACCATCACATACCTTTGCTGCTGTGTGTTTTGCTTTGTAGATGATGGTTGTTACCTCAGCATCTGCAATGTCAGGGGACCAGCAGTCTGCTGGGATAGATATTTTGCATTCTGGGGGGGGGGGGTTTGCACTGAACCTGTCAGGTTGTATGTTGGCAATATGTGTGTGTGTTTGGTATGTTGTTTGTAATATCTGTGTGATTCGGAGCATATCTGTGAATTCCCAACATGGTTCCTACCATCAGCTGAGCAAGCCTTGTGATTATCCTTAGTGTCCTGTACAATTTGTATCTTCATAGGTTCATAGGTTTATACTAGGCTATCCACCCTAGGGCATTAGTAAGCCTAGCCAGAGTGTGTGTGTGTCTCGCCGCCCCTTGCTATGTGACTATTATGGCCATTTATGATTTTCTTTACTGTGCCTCTGTCTGGACGTGACACAGTGAAGACCCCCAGTGTACATGTACGATCATCCATCCACTTGGCAATATTCCTGTTGAGGGGTGTCAGTGAGGGGCTCTGCCTAACATGGATTGGGATCCTCTTCCTGGGTGTGGGGAGCCTCTGGGTTATGTATATGTCCCTCCAGCACATCCTATTTCATTATGTTTTGAGGCTGACATCTGTCACTCTCACAGCTCCAATGGCTTTGATTTCCTGGGGTGGAGCATGTCCATTACTCTTGTGTTGGACATGGCCTTGTACAACAGACATACAATGCCTCTGTGTAGGCAGTCTGTGACTGCATTCAGCTGGGGTGTCTACAGCCAGGCAGCATACGATATATTTGACACCCTTTATCCTCTTGGTGAGGTACCTTTGAGGTCTTCCTAACCGCTGCAGGTGTCAGGTACGGTACATCCCATATGAGTCATTGTACTAGATTATGGGTCTGATAAGGGAACAGTACAGGGGCACAGTGACCTCTGTTGATGTAGATGTGAATCCTTTCATGATACGGTGTCCAATATGGACAGCCTTCCTAGCCACATTGGCATTGTGAGTGTCACATGACAGGTTACTCTCGACTTGTGTCCCTAGGTCCCTGATTACTCCTTGCATACATAATGGTTTACCACCTATGTGGTAATTTGTGAGTACCTTGTCTGGTATTTGGTGGGACATTCATACTGTCCAGTGTCTTCAGGATGTCTGGGTGGGGTTCCTGTGTGTGAGAGTGTGGTCTGTCGCATGCTACAGACTGTACAGTAGTTTTGACTACACTTAGGTGCACATGGGTGGTCTCCGCTGCTTTGTGCATTGTCAGTTACCTGGCCGTATGGGTGTCTGTGCTGCATATGGATACTCCCCCTCCTTTGATGTTTTGGCCCAGGTGTTAGGGCCATAACGCATGATATGTGGTATAACCTGGTAGTGCTGGTGTGCTGTCAGTAGGCTTGCAGCAGGCTTCTGTCACTGCACAGACATCGGTGTTCTCCATACTGGGAAGTGCCTCAGCTGCATGCATATTGCAGTTTACACATCTGGCATTGGTCAGCATTACCCTTATGTTTCTTACCACTTATGTTTTCTAGGGTGGTGGGTTAGTCTTTTTGGCCTTGCCTACATATGGCGCTATGGAGGTGGTAAAGGCCTTATCCAGTATCCAGACGCCCAGGGGTAACAAGTGCAAGCCATCCCTGGAACAGCAGTATGGCTTGTCATGCATGACATCTCAAGCAGACAGACATTAGACCCTCTTGGACTGACAGCTGTAACTGTGCCACCTGTTAAAGCTGATCAATCTGTGTTTGTTCTGCGGCATCATTCTTGGTGAGGGTTGGATGCTGCAAATGGCCAGTGTCATACCGGCCTGGAGTACATACTCAGAGAGCTCATCCATGTCTCTTTTCATGTAGTCCAGGGACGTACATCTCAGGTCATTCACACCAGCATGAACAATGAGTGCATCATATTTCTGCTTGCTTTGGGGTGACCTGCGTACTTGTGTTATGTGGCATATTGTGGCAGCCTACAGGCAG
The DNA here is from genome assembly GCF_019279795.1 of Protopterus annectens. Classification (NCBI taxonomy): domain Eukaryota; kingdom Metazoa; phylum Chordata; order Ceratodontiformes; family Protopteridae; genus Protopterus; species Protopterus annectens. Next base: position 727,406,467 of record NC_056731.1, read on the forward strand.
CTTACTGTACCCTTTCTCTTGTTCAGTCTGATGAGTGGGACAGCAGTGTGTCTGCCTATACAGACACCTATTACAACTGCATCAGGCATGTTGTTTCTCCTTCTGGCCTGTAACTGTTTGGCACACCAGCTTTGTGTACTATGTGTTGCATGTGCTATGTTTGGAGGTTGTGGTTGCTTGGGGTCTGCTTTGGAGGCCTCTGTTGGTGTGGTGTGTTTGTAATTAGGGCCTCCGGGAATGTTTTTCGGTGTTTATGTGTTTGGTTTACAGTTGTGATAGGTCTATGTGGGACTGGGTTTATGGTGTATGTGGTTACTTTCTCCTCCTGACTAGTTTTGACCGTACTGAGTTGGGGGAGCTCAGCCTCCGGTTTGGATAAATGGTTGCATCTCTCACATATATTTGTATTTATTGGGGGGAGTTTAGGGTTGTCTGTGTACTTGGGGCAGGTGTCACATTGCCTCTGGATTCACAGATTCTACTTGTTGTGGCTGGCCTTAGTAGATTGTATGTGTGGACATATTTTATTGCCATACTACTGATCAGTGATTACTTCCCTTTTTATGTTTGCTCTATCATGTAGTAGCTTTCTCATTCTCTTACATGGTTTGGTAATGGCTGGAGTCCAGCATGGCAGATGCCTGCGTGTATGGCATTGTGTCTTGTTGTTATTTGTGATTGCATAATCCAGGCATTCCTGGCTGTGTTCATGGAATGCCTGTATAACATGTTCTGCAGTGTGTCCCATATTCTGCACCTGCACAGGGCCTTTTGTGGATTTCACATCGGTTTGGAGGGGTGCAACCTATGCTTTACACATGTTTTTCACTGTGGTTTTCTGGCCAGGGACTGTGGTCAGGATGTGTATATCCGGTGTGATTACTCTATGGTCTGGTCTTACCAGTGAGGGATACACTTCTCATCTTGCCATCCAGTACGCATGTTGCTGATTATCACATCCAGTATGCTTACCCCTCTTGTGGGAGTGGTACGTTGTTCCTGGGCATTTTGGTTTATGGATTCTGGGAACTTTTCTCCTACTGTGTTGGTGCTAGTATAATGCTCCCAGTGTATGTCTGGGTATTTTCAGTCAACCAATATAATGTGGTTTGGGGGGCTTGGTATATTCATGTATTCCAACATAGGCCAGGTGCAGTTTCTGGTATTAGGACAGTAGTCTGCAGCAGGCTATATACTAGGAGGCAGTTTTAGCCATTGGTATTTGACCATAGCTAATCCATGCTGCTTCTTGTTGTGGTACCAACATGGGGGTGTGGTTATCCTTGATATTTATTGCTAGTCACCCTCCTTTTGTAGCTTGTTCCATGTTTTGCGGCTGTACAGCACAGTATGAGGTGTAACCTGGTAGTGTTAGGGTGCTGATGTGAGCCTTGACCCATTTTTCTATTACAGGACTGATATCAACATTCTCCATACTGTGTGTGTTTACACTGCATGCATCTTGCTGTTTAGACTTCTGGCATTGGGTAGCATTACATCTAGGTTCCTATCCCTTGTGGTACCTATGAAGGTGGGTTTGTGTTTTGAGACTTACCTATTCAGGGCATGCTGTGGGTACTGACAGCCTTTGCCAGTATCCATGGTGCCTGGACTGATAGGTGCACGCCACCCCTAGCAGGTGGTGCATCATGTCATGCTCAGCATGTCTTCCCAGGCTGAAACACATTGGCTCCCCTTTGACTAACTGCATTACTGCTTAAACAAACAAGAACGAGAAGCATTAATACAACTACAACAAAATAAAAACATTGTCATTACCAATGCAGATAAAGGAGGCGGCATTGTTGTCATGGATTATACTAAATATAAGGCAGAGGCAATGACACAGTTATCTGATTCTAGGTTTTACATCAAGATGGCAATAGATTCTACTTCTAATTTTAAATCTGAAATAGATTTATTTCTGGATTTAGTGGAAGAAGAAGAAATCATTTCATCTAAGGTGGCGAACCAACTAAAAGTACCAGAACCCATGCCTCAATTTCTTTATTTAATACCAAAGACACACAAAAATTTAAATAACCCCCCGGGTAGACCTATAGTGTCTGGTCATGGGTCCTTAACTGAACCACTGTCTGCTTTGTTAACGGAATATCTTAAACCACTGTTGTCCATGGTATGATCACGAATTCAAGACACGACCCAATTCCTAAACATCCTTGAAGATTCCCAACTGGAGGAAAATTGGCTTTTGTGCACGTTAGATGTAACATCTCTATACACAAGTATACCACATTCTGCAGGTATTCAAGCTGTAACATACTGGCTCACTGAAGCAAAATTATATTCCACTGGATTCAACAATTTCCTTATCCAACTTACTAAATTTGTTTTACAAAAAAATATATTCTATTTTGAAGGGACACCATTTTGGCAAATTAAGGGTACAGCGATGGGAGCCTCCTTTGCTCCAATTTATGCTGATCTTTTCATGGGGTATTTGGAATTACATCTTATTTATGACAACCAGCGAAACATCTTTTTGGAACATATGGATATACGGCGGAGATATTTAGATGACTGTTGGTTGGTGTGGCGAGGCAGCCGAGATGTCCTCACCAAGTTTGTGGCATATCTTAATAAAAACCCATGGGACATAGAATTTACCATCAACATTGGATATACAGAAATTGTGTTTTTGGATGTATTGATTAACAGACTTGAAGACCATACTTTGTCAACAACAATACATCGGAAATTTCCGCAATACAACACGATTCTACATGCAACAAGCTCCCATCCCCGCCACATCATTACCAATATTCCAAAATCACAATATATACGGCTTAAAAGGATTTGTTCATCTGATATAGAATATCACAAAAAAACTTGTGAATTAACTGCCAGATTTACAGACAGAGGATATAATATCAACCGACTTAACAACACAGTTGCACAAATTGACAGTAAAAGACGTGAGGATTTACTTCAATACAATAAATCTACAGAAGGGCTTCAATCAGCCAAACAACCGATTAGGTTGATCACTACATATGGTAACAATACCAAATGGTTTAGGCAAATTGTTGAAAAACATTGGGGAACCTTACAGTCCAATTCCTTTCTTAGGGATATTCTTCCTGAAACTTGTTCATTTTCCTATCGAAGAGGACGAAATATACAGTCCAATTTTGCACATTACAAATGCCGCCTTCCTGGTATACAACACCAAACCACATTATTTGGAGACACATTGGTTGGTTGTTATCCATGTGGACACTGCAGTTTATGTCAACACATTCGCAAAACAAAAGAATTCACCAGCAAAAATACACCAAAAATTTTCAACATCAAAATCTTTGGCAACTGCAGTTCAGACTGGGTGACATATTTGGCACAATGCTCTTGTTCTGCTTTTTACGTAGGCCAGACTTCTAGGCCTATGAGGTTCAGAATTAGTGAACATTTAAGCGCCATTCGAAACAGGCGTATAACCAACGCATTATATAAACACACTAGACAACATACTACAGCTTCATTTCAGTTCATTATTATAGACAGAATACAATCACACAGGAATTTCAAAATGGGTTGGCACAATAGATTAAATAATATGGAAGAAAGATGGATCACTACACTTGGGGCCCTTTTTAAACCCGGACTTAATGAATATCATGTATATGAAGGATAAATGGTATACAATGTGATATTCACAGCGGAATAATATTGATTTAAATGTGATATGTTATCTCAGATATAGCATTATTATCTTCATTTATTCATAATTTTCAGTATCTATCATTATTCCTTAAATCGTTTGCATCTTTCCATGCATTACATTGGATATATAACCTGTCATTCTGGAGATGTACCCTAAAAAGTTAAAAATATGTTGAATATTTCATAGATTTCCATTTATAACATATAATTAATATTACTCATATCTGTTTAATATTGCTGTTATAAATGGATTTCACCATATAAATAAATATAAATGAGTATAAATTATAGGTTGATTACAAAAAATTAACATTGAAGTTATACTTTGTTGTATGTAACAGGTTTATTTTGGTGAATTCATTTGTAAAATATGGAGTCTCTGTGTTTAGCTAAACTGTCAGTAATACAGAATGAATGTGGAACATACCACTTTAAGAAGGCAGTATAAATTGTTAGCTGAATGCATTATGGGCTGTAATTAAATTATTTGGATAACACACATTGAGAAAGGCATTGTTGGCCGAAACCGGTATGTGCATTTCACATTAGGTTGTTGTTACAATCTAATTAAATATATATTTTAACTGCTGTCTTCGAGTGCTGGTCCCTTCTTTTGTTTCATTGTTGTGTTCATGGAATGCCTGTATAACATGTTCTGCAGTGTGTCCCATATTCTGCACCTGCACAGGGCCTTTTGTGGATTTCACATCGGTTTGGAGGGGTGCAACCTATGCTTTACACATGTTTTTCACTGTGGTTTTCTGGCCAGGGACTGTGGTCAGGATGTGTATATCCGGTGTGATTACTCTATGGTCTGGTCTTACCAGTGAGGGATACACTTCTCATCTTGCCATCCAGTACGCATGTTGCTGATTATCACATCCAGTATGCTTACCCCTCTTGTGGGAGTGGTACGTTGTTCCTGGGCATTTTGGTTTATGGATTCTGGGAACTTTTCTCCTACTGTGTTGGTGCTAGTATAATGCTCCCAGTGTATGTCTGGGTATTTTCAGTCAACCAATATAATGTGGTTTGGGGGGCTTGGTATATTCATGTATTCCAACATAGGCCAGGTGCAGTTTCTGGTATTAGGACAGTAGTCTGCAGCAGGCTATATACTAGGAGGCAGTTTTAGCCATTGGTATTTGACCATAGCTAATCCATGCTGCTTCTTGTTGTGGTACCAACATGGGGGTGTGGTTATCCTTGATATTTATTGCTAGTCACCCTCCTTTTGTAGCTTGTTCCATGTTTTGCGGCTGTACAGCACAGTATGAGGTGTAACCTGGTAGTGTTAGGGTGCTGATGTGAGCCTTGACCCATTTTTCTATTACAGGACTGATATCAACATTCTCCATACTGTGTGTGTTTACACTGCATGCATCTTGCTGTTTAGACTTCTGGCATTGGGTAGCATTACATCTAGGTTCCTATCCCTTGTGGTACCTATGAAGGTGGGTTTGTGTTTTGAGACTTACCTATTCAGGGCATGCTGTGGGTACTGACAGCCTTTGCCAGTATCCATGGGGCCTGGACTGATAGGTGCAAGCCACCCCTAGCAGGTGGTGCATCATGTCATGCTCAGCATGTCTTCCCAGGCTGAAACACATTGGCTCCCCTTTGACTAACTGCATTACTTCAGCCAGTTATTGCAATTGATCATCCCATCGACATTTTGTGGCTTCATGCTTGGTGAGGGTGGATGTTAGTCAGGGTCCTCAAGTGTGCATATAGTACATGGTGTTACATTACTTAACACATGGCATTCATGCCTCAGGTGGTGCTGCAGGGCTGCCTCTGTTGGATGCACATATTACACTCCCTGTACATGTTTGTGAGCAGGTCATGTCATTTTAGGCATCCCTGTTATTATTTGAGTGGGTCAGAGGGGGTATCATTCCCAGGGTTCCTACTGAGCCAGTGTATGTGCTATGTGTTGCCTCTTTGCCAAGACCAGGGCATACTGGGCATACCTCCTTCTGCCTACTGGGCCAGGCTCAGGTTGTGCCTCCTCCGAGTCACGCTCTGCCTGTAATGGCCTTGGCAATGGTGGGGGGGGCTGTTTGGCCCAGCCCTATGCTGGTCCTGCTGCAGCTGTTTTCGCAAGATCATATTATGTAGCATAGCACATACCATGACAATTTGGGTACATGTAGTTGGTGAGTACTGCAAGGCTCCACCAGATGTGTCCAGACACCGGAACCGTGACTTGAGCAGCCCAAACACACACTCTATTACATTACGTGTTTGTGCATGTGCCTCATTATGGCGTTCCTGTTCAGGTGTGTGTGCGTTTCTGATGGGTGTCATCAGCCACGGCTCCAGTGCATAACCTGCATCCCCCACTAGGTGTCTGTGTGGGATGTCCTCATTGGCAAATGTCTGGTACAGCTGCGTCAAATGCCAGATGTGGGAATCATGGTAGCTCCCAGGGCAGCCAGCACACACATTCATTATTATACTCTGGGCATCACACACGACCTGGCAGTTGATGGATGGGAAGCCCTTGCAGTTAATGTAGGCCCTACCCCGCTCACAGGCTGGTGCTTTGATGCATATGTGCGTGCAGTCTATTGCACCCACTACCTCAGGGTATTCCGCTATTTGCTGGAAGAGACGCATATTGCTGGCCAATACTTCAAGGGCTTTGGGGAAATATACATGATCACCGACATGTGCTGACATGGCATCCAGGAACTGGTGCAGTACCCTGAAGGCTGATGCCTGTGATATCCCCATCATATCACCAGTTGGTCTCGGGAAGGTACCTGTTGCTAGTATTCTTAGGCCAACACATACCTTGGTTTCCACTGGGATGGGTTCCACTCTGTTGGTTCTGTGTGTGAGGCGTGGCCTGCACAGCTCGACTATTTGCTGCAGGAGCTCTCTGTCCACTCTATAGCGCTCTATCTCCAGCTCATGTAACCCATGGTAGGTGACCCTGGGCCTGTACACTCTTCTCTGTCTCCTCACTGTGGGTTGTCTGGCACCATCTGCATTGTCACCACCATCAGCAAGTCGCCTATATCTCATTATGACAGCTATGGCAGCCCCTAGCATTTCTGCTCTGAGTTCAGCTTTTTCAGTTTTCACTTCTAATAGCTTACTCCTGTCTTGCAGTGTCTCTTGAGAGAAACATCCTGCACTGCTGTTTGCAGAGTTTTAAGTGCTGGGCTGGGCTACTATTCTGCCTGTGTAATTGCCTGCTTCTAATTGTTTTCACCTGCTAGATCCAGCAGTATTCCCTGCTAGCGTCCTACTAATTCGGTTGCTTCCTTTTTCCTTTCTGTTTCCTCAGGGGGGAGCAGCGTGCATACCAGCAGAAACACGCTCACAGTGGCTTACACGCGCGCACACATGCTTACACGGTTCGGGATCTGCCTAGTTGGGTTAAAACGTGCACACACTAGTGCAAACAGTGTTAGAAATCTACCAACACACTCCCACATGCTCAGTCTGGCTTACACGCACGCACACTGCCCTACTCGTGCTTCATGGCACGCACACGTGCACATGCACGCCCAGCAAGAAACTTTGGTGTAAGTAACAGTGTACACCTTCCATTTCTTGACTTTCCCATGCTTATCTTATGGCACTCCTCTTTCCCTGATCGGTGTCTGTCATCTGTCATGTTACACTGACCTCCAATGAACTGCATTTCTTTCTACCATTCCCCCCTGTGATGTCACCTATCTCCTACTCTGTTCCTCCCCCTTATGTATCTCTTAGACTACTCAGACTGTGCTCATTTGCTATGTGACTGTGGGATTCAGTATCCTAACCCTCATTTACATGAGATTGCCTACTAATGCTTAGTTACATGTCTTAGACTCAGCTTCCCCCCTTAGCAACCACTACACGGTGGCCATGTTGTTTTTGGTCTGCTGGTCCCTGCATTGTCATTCCATGTATTGCATAAAACCCACATTTGTGGGTTTATATCCTTCATTTTTATATTTTATACAGCGCAGCCCGTTGGCGCGGGGCTGCGCTGCGTTAAAAAATTAGATTTTTTTTATATTTGCATCAGGTTACCTTGCCAATGGCCACATATTTGGCCATTGGCATGCTGCCTGACACATATGCACCCTTTATTTGGAGCTGACATGGCTCCATTGTGATTTTTGCAGAAACGTACTCAGTTGTCAACTGAGTACATTTCTACTAAACGGCTCTTACACGGGCTGGTTTCTGCTTCGTGGATCGCTAATATACCTCATTTGCATATCTTTCAGCTGCAAGTGAGGTATTTAGCATATCCACACCCAGTCCGTGTAAGAGACGTTTTAGCTGGTCTCTTACATGGAGTTTCGGGCTGTTCCTGGATCGCGAGGCTTGCATGGAGTGTTACATGTCTCTTACACTCCGTGCAAGCCTTCGTGAATCCTGCCCTTAATTATGGCAGTAGAACAAAAGAGCAATAAAAGAAAGTCATACGGAACAAAGGATCATTTGTTGTTAAATAAAGTCATAGTGGAGACTGGCCCCAAAATGTGTTGGATAGATTAGACAGGAAAACAAGTAGGATGCTTCATGCTTACCAAATGATTTATAAAAATCAGTGCATACCAGGATTATATATTTCCCATTCTGAAGGAGGGATGGGACTCTTTGAAACTGATTATATGTATAGATCTATAATTGTGGGACTCCACACATACCTGCTGACCTCACAAGACTCAAATGTAGTGAAAGTTTTGAAACATGAGGAAAAAAAGTCTAAGAGGACTTCTCTGCCTAATCTTGTAGAAGCTTATCTGCATCAAGCAGGAATGGAAATCAAACCAGAAGTAGATAAAAATCAGACAGCAACTGAATGTGCCAAAAAACAAAGAATTTAAGCTGAAGGATCAGATGAGAAGGCAGGAAATGTGGAAAAAGCATAAATATAGTTGCAAGTGTAGAAAACTTCTGGAAGAACCTCATGTTGATCAGGAACGAAGACAGGAATGGTTAAGGATGCCATATGCCTTCTGTAGATTCATATGCCAACTCTATCAATATACTACTCTAGAATGTTAACATGTTGACTTGTTTTTTTTCTGTTTATCCCAATTATTTTGCTAAAATGTAAATTATTATCAACATACATTGTTCTATGTACTTATGCCAATATTATGTAATTATGACAATATCTTATGTATACTTCTTATGTAATCATGTGGAGCTTTTCTCCCCGGGCCTCCACTAAAAATGGGCTCTTTCTAGGCCCAGTGAACTTTCCCGGTTAACAAATGCAATAAATAAATAAAATATAAATAAATAAATAAAGATAGGCAAATCCAAACCAAGAGATGAAAGGTTAATATTGGAGCCGGAGATAGGGGCTGCATACACATCGGTTTATAAAGTCCATTGAACATGTGGCAGAAACAGACAAATGTAGGTTTTGTACAACTGAATTGGAAACAGTTGCAAACCTCATTTCTGGTTGCGACATACTAATGGCAGAAGGACTGTATACTGAAAGGCATAATAATGTGGCGAGACTGTTGCACTGGGGATTGTGCAAACATCATGGTATTGAAGTGGCCAAAAAACACTGGAAACATGAGCCACAAAGCATCATAGAAACTGAAGAAGTCTCTACATCACTTGGGATCATACATTACCAACAATTCAAAAGATAGATGTAAAAAAAACAGATATACTGGTCCAAGAAAAGAAGAAAAGAGTAGCATTGATCATTGAAATTGCCACACCCAGTTATTACAGTGTCTTGTGTACAGAGAGACACAAAGTCATAAAATATCAGGATCTGCAGGCAGAAACAAGAGCAGTGTGGAAGAAAGATACCAAGACAGTTCCAATAGTAGTAGGAGCAATGGGTCTTATAAAAAATAATTTACAGTTGTATTTAGATATGTTACTAATACATGTAACTCTATATGAACTGCAGATGGAGTCATTACTGGGCACATTCGGGTGCTGCGAAGAGCACTACTGGCTGACATCAAACATTTAAACAATACTAATTTCATGAACTTTAATCATACTTTGACTTAGGAATGGGGTCCATTCCTGTCATGGTATTAGAAACCCAAAAGACTTGGAGAAATTAAAAAAAAAAATTGAAAGGTATCAGTCAGGAGAAGGGTACAAAGAAATTTCCACAGCATTGGATATACCATGGAACACAGTGAAGACAGTCATCAAAAAGTGGAGAAAATATGGGACAATGATGATGTTATAAAGAAATGAACAACCCTCCCAAATTGATGAAAAGACAAGATGAAAACTGGTGAGGAAGGCTGCAAAGAGACCTACAGCAGCAGTGAAGGAGTTGAAGGAATTTCTGGCAAGTACTGGTTATGTAATACATGTGACAACAATCTCCCTTATTCTTCACATGTCTGGACTATGGGGTAGGCTTGCAAGACGGAAGTCTTTTCTTACACATAAACACATTCAGGCCCAGCTATAATTTGCAAAACAATACATCAAGTCTCCCAAAAGCATGTGGGAAAATGTGTTATGGTCTGATGAGACCAAGGCTGAACTTTTTGGACACAATTCCAAAAGGAACGTTTGGAGCAGAAACAAGTCTTTGCATCACCAAAAGAACACCATCCACATGGTGAAGCATGGTAGTGGCAGTATCATGCTTTGGGGTTGCTTTTCTTCAGCTGGAACTGGGGCTTTAGTCAAGGTGGAGGGAATTATGTACAGTTCCAAATACCAGTCACTTTTGGCCCAAAACCATCAGGTGTCTGCTAGAAAGCTAAAGATGAAGAGGAATTTCACCTTTCAACATGACAATGACCCAAAGCATACATCCAAATCAACAAAAGAATGGCTTCAACAGAAGAAAATTAAATTTTTGGAATGGCCCAGCCAGAGCCCAGACCTAAATCCAATAGAAAATATGTGGGATGATCTGAAGAGGGCTGTGCACAAAAGATGCCCTCATAATCTAACAGATTTGGAGCACTTTTGCAAGGAAGAGTGGACAAATATTGCCAAGTCAAGTTGTGCCATGCTGATTGACTCCTACCCAAGAAGACTGAATGCTGTAATTAAATCAAAAGGTGCTTCAGAAAAGTATTAGTTTAAGGGTGTACACACTTATGCAACCAACTTATTGTACATTTTTTATTTTTGATATTATTCCCCATAACAGATTTGTTTGTTTTTCAATTGAATTCTACAGGTTATAGGTCACATTAAAGGTGGTAAAAGCTTTGAACTGATTTATTGTGGTCTCATTTTTTTTAATGTCACAAAAACCTGGCATTTTAACAGGGGTGTGTACACTTTTTATATCCACTGTAATTAGTGTCATTCTACCAGCACTACATTGCATTGTGTTTCTGCTGCAGTATGTTCTTTGTGAACCCTTGTAAGGGCTGAAACTGTTTTTAATTGCTTTTTCTTTGTGTGCACTTCTCTATCTTTTTCAAGACTTGGGGAACACATTTTTTTTGCCAGGTGGTCCAGTGGTGAATGATAGGTGTTTCACCTATCAGGAAGTAAGGGGGTACACTTAAGTAGCATCGCTCTATGAGTGAATGTGAGATGAGTGGACTACATATATCCATGTGCAATATAGTGACTGAATACTTGGTGTAATCTAGTTATAAACACATTCGTACATTAACTGGAGTAAATTTTCATGATTTATTTTAACATGTATGAGTTGTTTAAGAAGTGCATATATTGGTAGACATCAGAGACCCTTTTGAAACAGTAAAACTTTCTTGAACAGTTGTTGAATAGTTGTTCTGAGTTATTTATATTATATTTTTATAAGTTTCACATTGATGTATTGTGTTTTTATTAATTTTTATCCTTGATTTTTTACTTTATATTTATTTTTGATAGTTGTCTTGCTGATATTGTAGATATATAGTTAGATTTAATAACAGAATTTTGAAACAATGAAGTCACTGAAAACTTATGTATTTGAAGACCTGATTAGCAGTTAATATTTAATTGAATGTAATAACTGTGGAGCAAACCTGAATAATATGTCAGGGGGAGTGTATTTTAACTGTCTCAAATTATTGCAATTAAGTGATATTATTAAAAGTACGGATTTGACAGACAATTTAAATTGCAAGTGTTCACATGAGAAGGCTTTTATTTCTATAGAAAAATTTACATTACAATGGTTCGATGATGTTAATCAATATACAAAAAAAGTGTTGGCATTTAGTACTACCAATAGTAATCTTAATCATGTTAAGGCTATTTCAAGCACACAGGCATAAGTAAAAGTTAAAAGAACAAGAAGAATTTTATCTGTTCATGATGGCATGAAGTTTAAAAAAATGAAGATCTTGTGAAGGGGATATCTGGTTCCCCTTCACAAGATCGAATGGATGCTAGCTCGAAATTCATAATCTTGAGACCAGAATCTCGAACTTCCTTTCACTTGAAATTGTGAATGGGAGCCTTAGGTTTAAAAAAATAAAAAGGTAACTTACCTTATTGCAGGGGGTCACATCCCCCTGTAACATAGCATTTTAAATGTGAATGTTCCGTGACCGCACTATAGCAGAGGAATGGAAAATCTTCTGTTTTGCTCTTACACATATAGCACGGAATGGGAGATGTCCCTTTCCTTCACTATAGTGTGATCCCAGAGTAGGTATATTTAAGTAGGGGGATATGGGGGTTGCAGGGGTGCGGTGCCCCCCTGTGAAAACATTTGCAAGGTGTTAATTTTTTAATTTTTTTTTTAAAAAAAAACCCCAAAAATTAACACCTTGCAAATGTTTTCACAGGGGGGCTCCGCACCCCTGCACCTCCCATATCCCCCCTACATAAATATATCTACTCTGAGATCGCACTATAGTATATATACTGCAGTGGTGGTGCTGCGGTAGTGTTGTTGCCTCACAGTTAGACATTGCCTGTTCGATTCTCAGTTAGAGTGTCTTCTGTGTGACGACCTGCGTGAATGGGCGTTCCTTCGTTGAAGGTTGTGCGTTAGGCCAGGCAAGCCAGCACGTAAAACTCTACTGCCAATCATTAGTGGACCGGAGTTCTGCTGGGGTGACCCCTAACCGGGAAAAGTCGAAAGACATATATATATATATATATATATATATTTATATGTAGACATGTACATTCACACACACACACACACACACATATATATATATATATATATATATTTATATTTATCACTATATTGATTTTTATATATATATATATATATATATATATATATATATATATATATATATACATATACATACATACACACACATACATGTATATGTCTATATATATATATATATATATATATATATATATATATATATATATATATATATATATATATATATATATAAATAATATGTCTATATATATATATATGTGTGTGTGTGTGTATGTGTATTTTATATATATGTATATATATATATATATATATATATATATATATATATATATATATACCGGAAGATTGACAAATTCCGGTAATAATGTCCACACAGGTAAAAAATGCACTCTCCAAAGCTAAGAATACAGCATCCATGGGACCAGATTACATCCCGGGCTGTGTACTACTTGAACTACAAAATGAACTGGCACCTCACCTAAGTGTCATGTTTAATCATAGCCTCACCTCAGGCTTCATCCCCACTGAGTGGCGCACAGCTACAGTTATCCCACTCCACAAGTGGGGATCCAGCTTGGATACCTGGAACTATCGCCCCATCAGTCTGACGAGCCTGTTCTGCAAGACTATGGAACGTATTATCATGAAACTTATAAACAAAGACATTGGCAACCTTCAGACACTGGACCCCACCCAGTCTGGGGTTGTGAAGGGCCGAGCTTGTCTCCTGAACCTGATTGACTTCTTCAAATCAGTCTCCAGAAGCGTGGACGAGGGTAAGGTGGTCCACACAGCCTATCTGGACCTCCCCAATGCCTTTGACACCATCCCCCACTCTGGAATCATAGATAAACTTGCTAAGCTGGGCATTAATCCCTATGTCACTCGATGGGTTGCCAACTGGCTTACTGACAGAACCCACACTGTAAAAGTAGCTGACTCCAAATCCAGCTCCAGTCAAGTGACAAGTGGGGTACCTCAGGGTTCAGTCGTGGGACCACTCTTGTTTGGCATCTACTTCTTTGAAGTACAGGCCAATACTAAGGGACTCTGGCTAACAAAGTTCGAGATGACTGCAATCTGGGAGCCATTATTGAATCTCCAAATGATGTGGATACTCTACAAAAAAATAGAGCCTTCACAGAAAAAGATGCTTGGTGTCAGAGCCATGGGCTCAAGCTCAGTGCCAAGAAATGTATAGTTATCCCCTTTGTGAAAAAACATGCACTCATGAATTACCACATAGATGGCAGTACAGTAAACAACGAAAGTATGATAAGAGACTTAGGGACACAGGTGAACAGTGGTCTCACCTTCGATAACCACATCGCAACAACAGTCAGGAATTCCTTCTATGTGTCACACCTCATCACAAAGGGCTTTTCATCCAGAAAAAAGGAGGTCATTGTCCCACTGTACTCATCCCTCATTAGACCCATTATAGAATACAATGCACCATTTGGTATGTACCTCGCAAGACACCTGCAAAAACTGGAAAGGCCATAAAAATACCTCACTAAAAGAATCACAGGCCTAAAGCAGATTCCATATGCTGACCACCTTAAAAAACTCCAGCTATACTCTGTCGCATATCATCTACTCAGAGGCAATCTCTGCTTAACATACAAGGCCATGTCAAACCCAGAACTGTTGGACATGCTACACTTAAAGAAATCCCAATCCTTCAGAGCCACACACTCCAGGGATCTAAACCTTGTCATCACAATAAACAAAACATGCTGGAGGGATAGGTTCTACCCAGAGACTTCCCAGACTCTGGAATAGACTGCCCATACATGTCAAGCAGAGTGCCTCTTTGGCCCTCTTCAAAAGGAACCTTGACGATTGGATAGGAGAAAGGAAATTCACCCCGGGATCACGTCAGTCACCCTGCTAGACAGGAGTCCAGGAAGTAATAAGTGTGGGAAGAAATAGCCAGGGAATTGTTATGGCTAGGCTTGTATAGGCTCTATGGCTGATAGCCTAGTACCAATCTATGAACCTATGAATCTATATATAACTTATGCCCATAACATGTAGTGGAGTCATACCTCAGTATCAATAGTCAGAGCCTCTTAGTGCAAGGGGATGTAATGTAAGTATTGCAGGTATAAATATAGAATGTTGCTACAGTAACAGTGGTTGTGTCAACAGACATATTGTGTGGGAAGTCACTTCTGATACCAACGTGTACATCATCAGTTAGTGACATACATCATAAGATCATCATAGTGAAGTACGACACAAATCACAGTAATGATCCTGTGGAATACAGCAGAGATATGACCAATAAACGTGGACAGTCTGACACAATTTGGTCAGCCCAGAGGTATACACAAAACTCCTTACTGCAAGACTTGTGGACCAAGCCTGAAAAAGTGGATGTTTACTGCCATGTATATAGAGATATTACAAAAATACTAGAATAGATAAGCTCATTCAGTTGATGCATTCACCCACTCCTGTCTGTCCTAACACATATTAACAGGAGGAGCAGAGGTCCCAAGCCCACATACTTCCCACTAGTTAGTGACATACATCTTCACAGCATCCCACTGCTTTTTCAGAAATACACAACACTTATGGTGGCCAGGCAACAGTACATCTGACAAATATCTGGACATAACATCACACTAAGTAAATACACTGAGCTTCTAGGCATGTCACAAAGGACTGTGCAAACTACATGCAGACTTCCACAACACTGACCCTAGTTTCCTATGGGGGAATACACATGTACTTGCAAATACACCAAGCACAACAGGCATGTAACAGCACAGGGTGACAGACACCAGTATGAAAGTGCATTGTCACAAACAATCTGAACACAGTCACTGTCACATTATGGTAAGCCTAATTAATAGTATAATATATGGACTGTGTGAACAAAACCATCCTCATATGTGTCACTCACAAACTATCTCTACATATACTGGACCAATGCACAGTGTAGTATGATGCCTGACTGTGATATGAGACATGTGTCAGTCTGGCCCTACAAACATGTACGCTGATAGGGTACCATACTCTGGAGCAGCATGGAACGTCAGACAGAACAGTTCCAAGAACAATGACATCTACCACAGTCTGTACACAAGCCAAGTAACATATTCACAATACACACTCTGTCAACAATCACCATAAGTGCACAGACCTCACTACTGTACAGACTACAACAGAATGTCCAGGTTTTGCCCTCAAATATAAGGCCTATTATACATAACATGTCTAGCAGTCTGATGTCTCACTGGCTTGTAATCAGGTATGATGTCAGTAAATAATGATGTACTGTACATATGCACCTCTTACTGCATGACATATGGACAATGGGTGACAGACTTGGGGGACGGAGTCACAAACACAGGGCCAATACTGGCATATTGCTGTAATAAACTGAGAAACTTCCTGGTGTAACAGGATTTTTTTGTGACATATCTCTTCTGAGGGATATGAAGTCAGTAACTCACATGGATGCCACGATGTACTGACTACAATCATCAGAGTATGCTAATGCATTTCAAAAGATAGGAAAACTGTGAGTAACACACCACATGTAAGACTCCAAACTCTTGCCAGTCTGCAGATACCCCTACAGGTGAGAGTTTCCTCAACCACATAATACTGTCATGCCAGACTTTAAATCATGTAGAACATCCATATCCACACAAACCATGTTAAACCAACATTACTTCAAATGTAGAACAGCAATACTTACATTCTGTCCCCATGTCTGGAACATTACCCTCCTGTTTGTTGGCATGTTTCCACAGTGTATGTTGTAAGAGATATTCCCAACTACCCTCTGTGATGCTGTTTGTCAAACACCCACATGAAGTCCTGCTCACAGTGAAGGAAAAGGGCCAACACCCACATGAAGTGCTTAGTTATAGGAGTGTGTTTCCATGCAATTGGCTATAGGAACGATACCACAGCTGTACAACATGCAATTAGCAAGTGCAGGACTGCAATTCGTGCACAGGTTATCAGCTGATCATGAGCATTACTTACAAAACTCAAGCTGCTACCTATGCAAAACATGTACTTTTCCACATCCACCAGAGAGGGGGAGAGAGCGAGAGACAGAGACAAAGTAAGAAAGTAAGGGAGTAAGAGCCAAGCATGCTTGTGTATGATCCATGGGTGGAGAGTGGTATCTGGGTATTATAATGGGTGCCTATATTGTTTACTAATCCATACTGTCACATAGTAATTGCACATGGCTGTACACATTTATGGACGAGGATTGTCTACAAAAACCTCTACAGTGTTTGAAAACTGTTGGCCTTGTAACGTGGACAATGAGACGTATAAGTCCCCAATATAATGATGTAGAAAAACCCACACTGCAATAGCCTTACTACAGGATACGTACCCAAAGAGTGGCATACGGCAACAGTGGTCCCACTTCACAAAGGCGGTGCTTCTACGGACCCTGGAAATTACCGCCCCATAAGCTTGACGAGCCTGGTCTGCAAAGCTATGGAGAGGATCATTATGGAACTCATAAACAAAGACATTGGGGACCTACAGACATTGGATCCTACCCAATTTGGCTTTGTCAAGGGCAGATCCTGCCTTTTGAACTTGGTCGACTTTTTTGAAACAGTCACTAAGGCCATTGATGAGGGTAAGGCAGTTCACACAGCCTACCTTGACCTTGCAAAAGCCTTTGACACAATACCCCACTCGGGCATCATAGACAAACTCACCAGCTTAAATGTAAACCCATATGTCACAAGATGGGTTGCAAACTGGCTCAAGGACAGAACCCACAGGGTCAGAATTGCTGGAGCTATGTCAGACTCTAAGCCAGTCACAAGCGGTGTCCCACAGGGCTCCGTCCTGGGACCCCCCTTGTTCGGCATTTATTTTTCCGAGGTACAGGCAAACATAGGAGGATTGTGGCTGACAAAGTTCGCAGATGACTGCAAACTGGGTGCCATAATTGATACTCCAGCGGACACAAACATCCTTCAGAGAGGCCTCATAGAAATGGATAATTGGTGCCAGAGCCATGGCCTTAAGCTGAACACCAAAAAATGTATAGTCATACCCTTTGGGAAAAACAAGGTACCCACAAATTACCACATAGGTGGTAATCCATTAAGTATGGAAGAAATAATCAGGGACCTAGGGACCCAGGTTGACAGTAACCTCTCATTTGACACTCACATTGCCAAAGTGGTTAGGAAGACCTTCTATATTGCCCACCTTATCATGAAGGGTTTCACATCTAGATCAAGAGAGGTCATTGTGCCCCTGTACTATTCTCTTATCAGGCCAATGATTAAGTACAATGCCCCATTTGGGATGTATCTTACCCGACACCTGCAGCAGTTGGAATGACCCCAAAAGTTCCTCACCAAGAGGATAAAGGGTCTTAAACATATGTCATATGCTGCCCAACTGAAAAAACTCCATCTCTATTCAGTCGCATACCGCCTACTCAGAGGTGATCTGTGCCTGACGTACAAGGCCATGTCCAATCCAGAATTAATGGACATGCTCCACCTCAGAAAATCCAAATCCATCAGAGCCACGAGAGCAAGAGACTTAAACCTCAACACAGAAATAAATAGGATGTGCTGGAGGGACAGATTCATAAACCAAAGGCTCCCTACACTCTGGAACAGAATCCCAATCCATGTTAGGCAGAGCCCCTCATTAACTCTATTCAAGAGAAATCTTGACGAGTGGATGGGAGATTGTAGGTTTACCCCGGGGTCATCTCTGTGTCACTACTAGACAGAGGCACAGTAAACTAAACCCTAAAAGGGCATAGTATTCTCATCCTAAGGGGTGGTGAAAGCCACACACACTCTGGCTAGGCTTATAAATGTCCTAGGACAGATAGCCTAGTACGAACCTATGAACCTATGAACCTATTACACAATCACCCCAACAGGATGCAGATACACACATAACCACACACTTACCAGTGCTGAGTTTCAAAACCTTATCTGACTATGTACTGCTATGACAGTGATACATAGACATTGCATGCACCACAGAGCTTACATGTTAGAGAGTTGTCCAAAGGTATCTTTGAAGGTGAGTGACATCAGCAACAGTGCTAAAGGAGGGGTAAGGGAAGTGTAGTAAGTGAGAATGTACACAAAAACAGGTGTCAACATAGACACACACACACTCTCAGCAAAACAAACAGATTTTCACAGTTGGCAAGGCCAGGATTAGAACTCTTACCTAATTAGTTTGGTATACTACAGTATTACACAGTTATCACAAGCACCACAGAGCTTATATGACCAAAATATGGCCAAATAGTTATTTCAAGGTGAACAACATCAGCAGACATGCTAAAGTAGGGCAATGGGAGGTGTAGTGAGAGTGAATATCTTCAAAATCATTAATCTCCACACACACACACACACACACACACACACACACACACACACACACACACACACACACACACACACACACACACACACACACACACACACACACACACACACACACACACACACACACACACACACACACACACACACACACACACACACCTGCCAGTACTGAAATGCATATGTTCATTGCTTCACAGTTGTGTAGTAGATGAATGGTCCTGAAGGCTGTACAAGGCTAGGCTAAGGGAATACCTTGGCCTCAGCCCACATGACAATAGTCTCCAGTGTGGCTCAGGGGTGTAGTCCCTGGAGTGGTCCCCATGGGTGGGTACTGTATTCAGCATCCACTCATCTGGATTATTATTGTGAGTGGCCAGTGATGTGCACTGCTTCCCATGTTTGTGATCTATATTCCATAACATGGACAGTGTCTGAGTTGTGCACATGTCCCACATGCATTTTCTTTGACAGGTGGAATTGTACTTGAGGTCTCTTGGGCATGTAGTGTGGACAGATTTTTGTTATCTGATGTAGCATTCCTGACCTCATTTGGTGAGACCTGGCTATGGAACTGTGGTCATGCTTGCACCTACATTGACAGCATGATACAGGTATTCAGTGGAGTTAGTGGTGTCTGTCCATATAGGGCATGTGTATAAGGCATGGTATTCCCTTTGTGGGTTACATTTGCATACTCTACAGTTGCTACAGACATCCAGTGGGGGACAGACAAAAGGGCCACTGTAAGCATTTATTTGCCTACTGCAGGGATGGAACAGGGTGCCATGTCCTTTTACTTGCTGGATAACACACAGTCAGGAGATGTAATGCATCACAGTACTTTCTGATATCAGTGTCACTGCTGTGGTCAACAGGCATGTAGTCCACTGCAGTCACACTGTGGTTACTATCTGTGAGGCAATATGCAGGGAACTACCAATTTAGTGGTTGTTGTCTAGCCATGTGTGTTTGTGTATGAGACATGGGTGGAGAGTGCTCTCTGAGTAATAGAAGGGTTGCCTATATTGTTCACCAGTTAATAATGTCACATGTAGGGTTATGCATTACCTACACCAGCTTCTCTGGTGTTTGAAATCTGTTGTCCTTATAAGGTGGACATTGTGACATATACTAGGTCCTCAACATAATAATTTAGCAAAACCCACCCTATAATGTATCCTGTTATTACACAATCACAGCAACCTCCACACAGGATAGTGATGGCACACACACTTGCCAGTACAGTGATTCAGATCCCTATCTAGCTATCTATTGCTACTATAGTGCACCACATTTATTGCTTGCACCACACAGCTTATAAAATGAATGTTGTCCCAAGGTACTTCTAAGGTGAGGAACATCACCAGCCCTTGTAAATACTGGCATTGGGTGATGTAGTGGGTGAGAGATCCCAAAAATAATTTCACCCTAAACACACATTTACATTTGCCGGGGGGAGATTCAAATCTCTATCTAACAATCTTTATGGACCATTATGTTACACATTTACTACATACACCACTGACCTGAGATGGTTTAGGGTTGGGAACAGTTACTTCAAAGGTGGATGATATCTGCAGGACTGCTAAAGTCAGGCTCTGAGATGTATACTTGGTGTAAATGGGGCAAAAATCTTTGAGGTACACACATACCTAAGCACACACACACAAACACTTGCCACAGATGAGATTCAAATCCATACCTGTGTAGTCACTATTACTACATTGTTCCGCATTTATGGCATGTGGCATGGAACTTACACATCGGAGAGCTCTCCACAGGTATCTTTGAAGGTGACTAACAACAGCAGCAGTGCTAAAGGAGGGATAAGGGGAGAGTAGGAAGTGTGAATGTCCATAAAAATCAGGTATCATCCAGGACACACACACTCTCTCAAACACAGTTTCACAGTTGCCATGGCTGGGATTAAAACTCCTACCTAACTAGTATGTTACAGTACAGCATTACACAGTTATCACATACACCACAGAGCATATAATGTTGTCCCTTGTCCAAAGTGGTATTTCAAGGTGACTGACATCAGCAGTTTTGCTGAAGTAGGGCAATGGGAGATATAGTGACTGTGAATGGCCTCAAAACCATTAGAACTCCTTCCTAACTAGTATGTGACACTAGCGCATTATGCAGTTACTATATGCATCATGGAACTGATACGGCTGTTTTTTGTCCAAAGGGGGTATTTCAAGGTGACTGACATCAGTAGGCTTGCTAATGTAGGGCAATGGGAGGTATAGTGACCGTGAATGACCTCAAAATCATTAATCTCTACACACACACACACACACACACACACACACACACACACACACACACACACACACACACACACACACACACAGTTGCCATGTATGGGATTAGAACTCCTACCTAACTAGTATGTTACACTATAGCATTACACAGCTATCACAAGTGCCACAGAGCTTATAAGGTCGAGACTTGGCCAGAGGGTTATTTCAAAGTGACTGACATCAGCATGATTGTTAACATGGGCAATGAGAGAAGTGCAATGTGTGTGAATGGGCCAAAAACCATTCCTCTGGAAACACACACACACAACTTTACATTTGACAGGACTGGGTATACAAATGCTAGATGAATACTGATTTGTACTATCATGTTAACAGTTATCACAAGCATCACAGGCACTATATGGCAGAGGGCTATCAAAAGCTAATGTGTACAGTGATTGACATCGGCACATCATGTGCTATTGGCCAGTTGGATGTGTGGTGGGTGGGACAGGCCTCATGATGGAAATCTCTCTGTCACTGTCTGTCTCTCTCTTCCCTACATCTCTATGTGTGTATGTTTGACCTATTATAGTGTGTTGGCCTTGAATATGTGTGAATATTCCTATCCAATGTGTGTGCAAAGCATGAATGGTGTGCAATGTGGTGTGTGTGTGTGTGTGTGTGTGTGTGTGTGTGTGTGTGTGTGTGTGTGTGTGTGTGTGTGTGTGTCTGTGTGCGCACAGAAATATGTGACTGACAGATATGAATAGTCCACTGTTGTTGTCAATCATGGGCTTCATTTCTCTAAGTGTAGGAGCATGCCCAGTATGACCTTCTCTATTGAGTGTGTGAATCCATTCCAAATAGGTTGTACTCCAGTCCAAGACTTTGTGTTCAACACCTACAACTAGCAACCTGTTTCTGCAGGATATCTGTAGATATGTTGACAATATGGTGTCACAATGGGCGGAAGATAGTGGGATACTTTAACTACTGTGTCTGTGCTGCTTGTGTTACATGGTTGGTGTTAGCAGAGATATTCAGACATATGTGCTGTTTTACACTGTGAAGTATTATGTCAACTATTGACAGATATACGTATTTGCTCACAGTGATTTCCTGGGAAATACAAGATGAATTAAACTGTTTCCAGTATTGTAGTCTGCAGCCTACATATTCTTGCACACTTCTGGAAGGGTAGCTGCAAACACTTGCTGATGGATCTATTTAAATGGTCCAGCACCTTGGAACTATGGTGGCTGAGGATCCCCTGCTTGTACATCTATCGTCATAACAGAATGGCCATATCCTGTTGTGGCCATACCTCTCAGCTGTCCAGATTCACCCAGGTTACCCAGAGGCAAGGCTCATTTATCTGGTCAGTTCCCCTTCACATTGTGGTTTTCAAGCAGGTTTGTAGCCAACCATTACTGGGTTTGCAGGCAGGGGTAGTATGGCTACACATCAGAGTTTCAGACTTCACACACTCCATGGCATCAATTCTTCTACACCCCACACTCTGTTATTCTATCCTCTTCCTAAAATTATGCAAGCGATATCCGAGAAGTATCCATATAGTTGTCCTTTCATCCCAGCGATATTTAGGGGTTGGTCCACAGTTCATGCAGTAGCACATGGTGGGCATGCTACTGGGATTTGTTGACATGGCCTTGCATTTGTGTTCTGTGGGCTGTGTTATGATGTTAGTTGGGACCCCATGATATAACATACATTGGCAATATGGGTGAGGCACAGGCTTTGACAGAGGACTGTAGGGCATTTGGTAGTGTTGCAGGCCATCTGTAGCAGGCCAGTGCATTCTGTCACTCCTACAGTCCCAGGCTGCATGCAACTGGATTCCCCTGAGGTGACATGGTAAGTGTGTGAGGTGTTAATGGTAATAGTTCCTGTCCATATTAATCCATTGTTCTGGATGCTGGCAGGGTGCTTCTTACAGTTAGGGACACACCTTCATGGGACACCTCTTCAGCATGCTGCATTCTGTGGATATTCCCATACAGAAGTGGGGGTCATACTGTACTCATTCCCAACAGCATGGATATGACCTGTGATAAACCTGTGGCTGATGGTGGGGTGAGTGCACGTGTTATATGAAAGCTTCTTGCAGCTGATTCACAGATAAACCTGGGACATTCCCCTTATGCTGCCTTGTGTGGGGATATAGGCAGTCTGTCATTACTTCATAACTGTGCCTTTTATGGTCTGCCAGTGATTGGCCAGACTACATCAGTATTTAATACTACACAGACAACTAATGTGCTGCTAACCTGTATGTACAATTACAAAGGTGTGTGCAGTTGAGAGTTAAATTGTATGTACTCTGTCTAGGGTACTTCCACCTGTGTACTGTGTGTATGCCTGGGCCCTCATTCATGGCATGTCCATCTTTCAGATGGTGACAGATATTGACATATGAACAGTAAGTATGGATGACTGCTGAAATGGGTCTTGCTGGGATGCACTGTGATTGGCACTGCAGCTGTCAGAACATGGCCCTGCCATCAACAGTACTGGCCATAGGCCACTGAGACACAACTATCCATGCCTACATGGTGACCACTTCTACACAATATACAACATATAACAACCTAACACACAGACCCCTGCATATTGTACACATGCAACAATCTATCCTGTAAACTGGACCAGCTCAGGTAATCTATGCTCCACTATTATTAAACACACATGTTCATGTTACTGCATTTCTACATAGGATACTGAGGGGAGGGGGCACACCTGACAACTGTAAACATTTGCTATGACTGCACTGCTATTTCAGGTACTCTGTTGTCTTCCATTTCATTTTGTATTCTGACTTATCATGCAGACTAGTGGCATATTAGTAGAGTACAGATCCTAGGTTTTATTGACCTATATTTCAGTTTTAGACTTCTTACCCTTCAGAACTAACATACAACTGCCAGACCTGTTGTAGTCTGTCTGTGTAGGTCTGGAGGGGGGCTATTCAACATTGTCATCAATTGGAGGCCTTTGCCCAGCCTTTCTTTATGGTCATCTACACCTGTCCTGCTGGCTGAGGCTGTTGTAGGGTATGTGAGCCTCACTGACATAAATGTGCGTGTCCTATGGACACACATTTGGGCTACCACATGTACTGCAGTGGGATTTGTCACCTTGTGTAGTACTGCCTACTTTGTTGACATCAGTATTTGTTATGGATTTCATGCTGCCCATAAAGGTGCCCACTATCTGCTGCCACCCCATTCAGCCACCCGATTCCCTTGCATGCTTACAACCATACCATAGATACAACTAGCAGAACATACTACTCCATTCAGCAATTGATAGGAAGAGTGATTTACCTTGTGGCTGTGCCAATATTGAGGATGGTGCCTCATGGCTGACTATGTTGGATGCACATAGTACACTCCCTATACGTGGTAAAGCACAGGTAGTATCATGTTTGGCATCCCTTTTACAGTATATGCAAGTCAGAGAGAGGTGCCAATCCCTGGGTCCCTACAGTGTCAGTGTATATGCTATGCGTTGCCTCTTGCCAAAGCCTGGGCATACTGGGCACACCTCATTCTGCCTACATGGGCAGGCTCATGTTGTTCCTCCTCTGAGTCACTCTGTGCCTGTGCTGACCTTGGCAATGGTGAGGGGCTGTGTGGCCCTGCCCCATGCTGTTATTGCTGCAGCTGTTTCCGCAGGATCATATTGTGTAGCATGGCACATACAATGAAAATTTGTGTAAATGTAGCTGGAGAGTATTGCAAGACTCCACCAGATATGTCCAAGCACCGGAACCATGACTTGAGCATCCCAAATACATGCACTATTACGATTCTTGTTTGTGCATTTGCATCATTATGGAGTTCTTGTTTGGGTGTGTGTGCATTTCTGATTGGTGTCATCAGCCAAGGCTCCAGTGTGTAACCAGCATCCCCCACAAGGTGGTCATATGGGATGTCCCCACTGGCAAATCTCTGATACAGCTGTCATATGCCAGTGTTATAGAGCTTATAACCCCCATGGAAATCGAACACTTTACCCAGTACATTGACTTGGTATAGATCAGTTAGTGAAACAACATGCCATCAGAGCATTTATAATAAAGCCATTTGCTTGGCTTTATTGTGCATTTGCCTGCTGATATGAAGATGTGCTTAGCTTATCTGCATGAAAGATTGTAAGATCATACTGCATTCAAAGGATTTTTTTACACTTTTGACATAGTATGAGGTGTCATTTCTCTGTGACATTGACATGGATCTCTGCCAATAGTTCGAGAATGCATAGCCATAGAAAGATGAATGTTTTTATACTCATTTACATTCATGTCTGGACTCTGGAGTTATTTTTTGACCAGATTATAGAATGGAAAGGTAGCTTAGGGCATTGGTGAAAACTGAAAGCAAGCCAAATAAAAATGAGCCAGATGGACATGGGTAAGGAAAACATCTCACATCTTTTTTAGGTCAGCAGTGCTAGATGAATTTATACTTGTGATTGTGTCTATATCATATCATCGAATGACCTATTCAGCGAATGCCTCTTCATCTAACCTTATTTGTCTGAAAGCTCACTCTGCTGAATGATGTTTTAAGCTAAATTATTTTCCAGGGAAAATAACCACTAGGCCAACTAGCAGTTGTCACAAAAATCACAAGATTTAAAACCCACTCAGTTAGGCTACACCCCCCAACCATAACTAAATACACTAACTCCGAGATTGAACTACAGTGGGAAAAGGGAAAATCCCCAAATAATGGCCCACTGTTTTTTTTCCCTGGGAAAAATTCACTAAATGATTTTTTGACAGATAGGGCTTTCAACAAATAAAGTTTGATGAAGAGGCATTTGCTGAATATGCCATTCAATGTTAGGATATAAACCACTTGTGGTTGAATAAAAAGTGTAACACTCCCTGGCAGAATTTACATAATGAAAATAGGACTGTTTCATTTCTCCCGAAAACAACACATGATAACAATAAAACAGAAATTCATCATAATACATTTGAATCCATGCCTTTATTATTCATAGTCTGCACAACAGATCATTAGCCAGACATGCAACAAAAATCAACAGATTAACATCTTTAACCAAGGAGACTGCAAAATATAACAAATAATTTACTGATGTAATTAGTCCTTCCAATCTGATTGTAGATAAACCCAAATAAAATCCACCAGAATTAAAAACTTATGTCCCTACACCATAACAGACTGTATTACAACTTCCTTTAAATTGAGAAACGTTCTTCATAATGAGGTACAATTGAGGGTTATGAGCATGACACCTTTAACCAAAGTAGTAAACATGAGGATTCCAACCACTGTAGCCACCAATAACAGAAAAAGACAGGCTGGAAGGAAGCATTCAGGTTCACAATTTCTTCAAGGTTTAATGGCACCAAATGATAGATGAGAAAAACACCATCTAGCATTTGGTGCCATTAAACCTTGAAGAAAGTGTGAACCTGAGTACTTCCTTCCAGCCTGTTTTTCTTCTAGCATGAAAACTTTCCTACCCCCAGTAATTTGGTATTCCCACGCATGTGGAGAGCCGACCTCAGGTACTCAGGCATGTGCACTGCATCATGTAGAAACCAACACACAATGTTTATCAGGTTTTCTCAATGAGTACATTGAGAGATTCGGTAACAATAATGAGATTAGGCTTAATTAGCATACGTATGATCCTCAGACAGGGTAATCTGCATGATGCACGAACCACAGGTCATCATGGTGCTACAGAACATCGACTTGGTCTTGAAATCTGCTTACCACAAATAATTGTTGCCAAGGAAGATAATCTGCTTACAAAATGTATGTGGTAGTTCTTTGTCAAAGGTCAGCTATCTTTGAGCTATTCATTGTCAGCCCTAGAAGTGTAGTCACTTTTTTAATGTGTTCTACATGCATTAGTCAAAGTTTTCAGAAGGGGTACATTTTATGTGTAAGTAGCATGCGGGCATGTTATAGTATGTTGTAGCAACATAAGTGTGCAGTACACCAGTATAATGTTGTTTACCTTAAACATGTAGGATTACAATGTAATGTCTACAAATGCTGTGGCTAAGGATTGTGTGCTTGTTAAGCTGAATGCTTTTTAACTTGCAGTCATTTGCTGGTATATTGGGGTGGGTGTGGGAATTGTGCTTAGGACACAGTAATACATGTCATTTAAGTAACATTTGCTTTGTGAATAAACATATGTAAGTGTCAGATTCGAAAGGATAGCAGGTTGCTCATCAGTATACCATTAATGTTAGGATTTCTAAGACCCATGTTAGATCGCCACTCTTAATTCCAGTGTTTTCTATACCAACAGAGATATAACTAAGAAAAATGAACAGATAGCAACATCCATACAAGTTTATGAAGGCTGAAAATGTGGAACTAGAAGCACAAGGAGGTCTTCATTGTAGATGGCTATTTGCAGCCTAGTGCACAAAACAGCCATTATGTGACCATGTCTGGCAGTGAGTTGTCACCACTATTAATGCTGTTAGTTGTCAGAATCATAATTATGATGTGGTCCACCATAGAGTGACCAATATAATCCAGCTGCCAACCACATATTAGATACCATGACAAGGAAATGGTATGACAGGTGGTGGGTCGTCTACTCAACCACCCTTTACAGAAATGGAGAAGTTCCTAGCCTTACTTTAAAACAGTACCACCTCCACAGAGTTCCACAGTGTGGTGCTAGATGTCAGGTCAAAGCTGGACAGGCCCCAGAAAATGTAATCTGCTGCTGTCCTACATATGTAGTTGTACTACCACTACCTCTCCCAATTCCTACCTGTTAGTCTCACTACAGTTTATAATACCTATCTCATTTTTGGCATATGTGTACATCTGGCATCCAGGTGCAGCATACATCTGCACAAGCTATGAGCAGGACTAAAACTCATTATCATATTTTTATAGTTGAGATGGTATTACTTGCATCTGCAGTTGTGTTGCTAGGCCATACTATTGGATATATTTTCTTTTGTTTTGTTTTGGTGTATTCATAGGTGACACATTGTCTGGCACCAGCACTATGGAACTAATACTGTCTGATGCTGAAAGATCTGTTGCATCTGATAATGATGGTGGAGATGAGCTAGCAGATTCATGGATGCAACACATGTGTTGGACACAGAAAGTGTGACCCCCCCTACATCCGCTTCTCAGACTATAGACACAATCTCTATGCCTATCCATACTTGGGACACATTATCATCTGCAAGAAGAAAGGCTGATAAGAAGACTGTAGATTAGGGAAGTGTGGTGATGTCCAGCAGAGATGTGTCTGAATTTGCCCTTAGCACTCAGTGGCAGGGGGTCTAAACAGGGGGTTGGTACCAGTGCTTAGCAGTGGTATGATTACCACCATCCCCATGAGGATGTTGTGTTTGTAGCCTTTACCCATGATATGTGCAATGTCATCATATAGGCAGTGGTGACTTCCACCCAAGCATCAGCAGAGACTGTAGGGTTAATTCAGGCTGTGCATGCTGGCTTAGGGGACTGCATATCCTGTATGCATGATTCATTGGATATCATGTGATTCAATGGCCATTCCTGTGGTTGTGGTCATGTTGGCCTCCTCCTTCAACATATATCAGTCACAGTCAGGTAGTGCACCTCCATCAAGCCAAGATCACAGGACAGCCAGAGCAACACCTGGCAGAACAGGCTTTGAGGACAGGGGCATGCATGTGAAGCAGAACCCTCTATTATACTTGTCTCAGACCAGTTCAGTAGGCCAAGGTGCAGTGCTACAGCATGTGCTAAGGTTGTACCTCTTCAGAAACACTCACACACACACTCACACACACACACACACACACACACACACACACACACACACACACACGCACGCACGCACGCACACACGCGCACACACACACACACACACACACACACACACACACACACACACACACACACACACACACACACACACAAGCAAATCTAACACAACCACAGCCCCCAGCACATTGCAGGGACTCACTGAACCTTGTGCTTAAATACATTAACCCATCACACTACCCATACCTGCACTTTCTTTTGTTACATTTCAACACACACACACACACACACACACACACACACACACACACACACACACACACACACACACATACTTCCCTGTGAACGACATGCACTCCACACACACACACACACACACACACACACACACACACACACACACACACACACACACACACACACACACCCACACACACACACCCCCACACACACACACACACACACACACACACACACACACACACACACACACAAACACACTCTTCCCTGTGAAAGGCTTACACTCCTGTACTTCCTTACCTACCTATGCTTATGATGATAACTATGCCCTGCCCTGTAGACATTGCGACATGCATTGCATCTGCCTGATACATGGTGTGGCCAGCCCATGCATGGATAAACACAGTCCGGGGTTTTGTATACATTACTATTACTATTGTGCATCTGCTTAACTTTTGTGTAGTTATGTCGTAAAGCTGTATGCTGTCTGCTGCCTGTTTGCTAGTGCCATGGCAAGTTGTATCCATCTCTGCCTAGCATGAACATCCCCTGGTGCTGGCTTGTCTTCTGACTCCTTGTCTGTCTCAGCTACCACTGCCTGTAATTCTGGAAACTGCAGTCGCTGCAAGAGGTCATCCTGCTGTAAGTGTTTCTTATCTATTGCACTGTATATCACAGCACATATGGTTAGTATTTTTGTACACATAATGGGGTCATCCTGTAGGACACTGCAGAATGTGTCATGGCAGTTAAAACTTGATTTACACAGCCCGGAATATGTTCTATGATGTTTCTACTGGGTGATAAAGAATAGTTGTAACCATGATCAGTGTTATTATGAGAATTTAAAATTGATGTCATGGCCGTGGGTTTCATGGCATATCCAGTATCACCCATAAGTGGCCTTGTGGGAATTCACCCCTTGCAAACCATTACTAGAGGTCACATGTGCCATATGTGGAGGTCATGGAAACTGCCTGGGTGTCCTAAAGATGCATTTTAGATAAAATCCTGTGTATTGCAGACCATTCCATAAACTGATAAACTTTTTAATTCAAATATATCCTTCAGTCTCACTACCCAAGGATTTTATTCCAATGTAGGTGCAATCTCCAGCCATGGATACATTAGGGAAGTGGGCTATAGACTAGAAGTCCTTTGTGGTATTTGGTCTCTCATTTGGGGTTTGTGGAAACCACATATGTTCCCCCACATGCTGAAGAATGGTGTAAATGAATTGGTGAGTATTCTCAAGGCAGTTGCATGATATACCAACACTCTATCCCCACTAGGTCACTGAAAGCTCCCTATAGTTAATATATGTAAAACAACAAATACCTTTGCATAAAATGGATGGGGACTCCATGATTTAGCTTTGGGCTACAGATGAGGCTGACACATATCCACTATTTGTTGCAAAGTGTCACTGTCCACATGTTAATGGCCTACTATACTGTCATGGAGGGCATGAAATATTAAGTATAATCAGAAGACCTGATGCCACCAGTGGAAATGTCATGCAATGTCAGCAGCACTGGCTGCTTTAACAGCTTCTTGCAAATAAAGGCCTTTAATAGCTGTGGCAGTCCCTAACATTGTATACCTTCTTATACAGCCTGAACACATGCATCTGGTCATGAAACAATCTAAAGCGGTTGTGGCATTGCTATGTGGCATTTAAATATTTCTGCATCACTCCACAATATTGTTTGACCTCATTATCACAGGCAATACTTCATTAAGTGGTCTTTAGCATATAGCACAGCTGACCACGTTATTTCAACTTGCCACATCATGAATGTGAATATGGAAGTAGTTTTAAGTATGTAAAAGAAATGGTATAGAAGAAGCAGAGATTATGAATAAAATATAATTGCATGTTTATGGCCCAAGTTGGAATGAATGTTTTAGGGTGTATTCCATAAAAAGAAATGAGATTTAAAAGAACTGTCAAAATAAGATTTGGATTGCATCAAAAAGATCAGGGTAATAAAAAAATGAAAGAAAGAATTGATACATTGTAAATTCTGTATACAAACAAATAAAATGTATACAAAACAGTGGTTAACATTTAAGATGTAAATACAGATAAATATGCTGAGGTTATACAACTATTTTAAAAAGATCAATGAAATAAATAATCTGTAATTTTTTTTGTGTGACAATGGGTTCTTAAAAACAAAGGTATGGAATCGAAGTCCAAGGAAGTCATTGTTCCACTGTATTCGGCATTCATCAGACCTATCATTGAGTGCAGTGCCCCCTTTGGTATGTACCTAACCAGACATATCCAACAGTTGTAACGTCCACAGAGGTTCCTCACTAAAAGACTACAGGGCATAACTATAATACCCTATGCAGACTGCCTCAAGGCCTAATTCCTATATTCTATCTCCTACAGGCTTTTGAGGGGAGATTTATGCCTGGCATATAGGGCATTGTCAGACCCCCACTCTGAAGGACCTCCTGCATATCTGCAAAACAAACAGCACCAAAATTATCTGTTCTAAAGACTTAAACATTGCCTGTGATACAAATAGGACCTTCTGGAAAGACAAATATGTATCCCAGAGACTACTGTGTCTATGGAACAGGCTCCCCATCCAGATGAAGCAGAGTTCCTCCCTAACCTAATTCAAGTGTAACATGCACAATTGGATGAGGAACAGGAAATTCATCTCTGGCCTGGCACCTATGTCTCTAATGGACACAGTTCATCTCCCAGGCCTCTGCTTGTAAATGTTTCATCTCCCAAACCCCTGCTTACATTTATCAAGGGTATCAGAACTTGTCAGAGATTTGTGATACATGGCTAGACTTAAAAAGGACCTTGTGGTTGTTAGCCTAGTAAACACCTATGAACCTATGAACCTGTAATAGAGATACTTTACCATACCACTTCAGGGAGAGCACCATGACAGAATGAAATACTTCACATCATTCACATACTGCAGTCTATGGCATCAGCAGGGCAGGAAGCACTGCACCATGTCACCAATGCTAGGTTGTGTGTGTGTGTGTGTGTGTGTGTGTGTGTGTGTGTGTGTGTGTGTGTGTGTGTGTGTGTGTGTCTATAGGGGCTCTGTGCAATAGGGTCATATCAGTTGCTAGGAAGAACACCCCATGCTGCTGTTCAAACTGCACCCGGTGTCTCATTAAGAGAAATTAAAATGAGCTATTAATGAACTTGTCCTCTATGAATATCTTGCATGCATCTGTATCACTAGTAAGCTTCATAATACTAATGGACCAAAACAGTGCAGTGGTATGGAGCTGACTTATCTGAATCCAAGACAATATTCTTTACAAAAATTGCCACTGCTCGTAGCTAAACTATTTTTTCCTATTGACTTTCTTATAAAACATGAAGACGTTGATGCTAAGAATCAGATGTTATTCACAGACCATCATAGCATAATGGTTAATAAACAAGCTGTACTTCAAAATGTTTATTTGTCCCGGTCCCCTTCAATAAACACATCACAGAGAATAACTTTTGATGACCTTTATTAAACTTTCATAAACATAACTTTGTCATCCAGTATTTATTAATTAAAAATCACACAACATAGCTGATTGAATTCCAGCATCCACATCTATGTAATATTAATCAGGACAGCATGACCTTGCTCATCCTGACCCAGTAAGCAACATCCATACCTCTAACTCACTTACTTATGAAGCAGAAGCAGTTTCCCATTATTCACTTCCTTTATCACTTA
Organism: Protopterus annectens; assembly: GCF_019279795.1. Lineage (NCBI taxonomy): Eukaryota > Metazoa > Chordata > Ceratodontiformes > Protopteridae > Protopterus > Protopterus annectens. Next base: position 727,439,590 of record NC_056731.1, read on the forward strand.
CTGAATTAGTATCCAAGTAAATAAGCAGAGCCCTTACCCCCACTTGCTTATTTATCTAGCCACCTCAATGCTCACTTCCTTTCACAGTTTATTGGAATGAAGATCCAAAACCAGATGGGGAACAGAAGAGGGCAAGTCTGTCCCTCTTCTCTGCCTACCAGCCTGACCAGGCTGTTCCCCCTCCCTCCTGCCAAACATTTTCAACCATCTAACCACTCATAAAAGGAGAAGATAAGCCAAACATTATTCGGTGCGCCATTCATCTGTAAACCAAATTAGATCACTGTCATCAGTCAAAGGCCATCCCACCAAAACACTCCCCAGGATGCCAGAAGGCTAAGCAATGAACCACTTTGGTAAACCTCATGACAACTATTCAAGTGACTGGGCAGCATGCAGCCTCAAGATCCTAACAGCTGAAAGTCCCTACTCCACTGTTTGACCTAGCATTCCCATTCAAAAATTTCCTTCCCTCTGTTAATTTTGCATCAGGTAAGTTTGTCAAACAAAAGCTACGTCTGGAAGGAATCCCAAAATGATGCCTAGCCTAAGCTTCCTAACTTCATTGTAAATACCGCACAGTTTCCCACATATACTAACTATACTCCCATCATGGGTGTGCTGAAACACTCCTACCAAACAAAACATAAGTTAAATGTTAAGAATGAGACTCACTCAAGCCTTAACTTGATATGTGACAGCAGCAGACCCAACTTGAGGGACAGCTTCTTCTCCCAGAAAATGCCACCCTTGGAACTCCACTTCCTTCAAACCACTGACTGATGTCAACTCTGCAGTTCCCCACCTGTGACCTCATTGTAATCTATAAAAGAAAAGAAAACTGTGAATCCTCTACACATGCATAAACCAAATCATCCCTAACATTAAGCACCACCAAAGGGTTATCTGAGTCATCAACTGCATAAACTGTGCTCATAATTCTAGTATGTAATACCACAACAAAGCTTAATATTCTTTAACCAAGTTCCACATACTTAACTTTAAGCACTGCCAGAGGCCTACCCTGTTCATCAAATGCCCAGCCACTCCCCTTGCCCACAAGCTCCACCTCACAGAGAATGGTTCCTTGATAGCTTCCACTGTGACGTTCTTGTTCCACCAGCATTTCTACCATAAACTGCACCCAGCATCGATAACCTAGATGACTGAAGCATGGCATAATATCTTTATAACATACTCATACCTGTCAGGTATATGGCATCCCAGGGAACTTTCTTCAATTAGGGCCACCACAGTTTACGTTAAAACCATCTAGAACCTTGACAGGTTAGGAAATTGATACAGATCAGTGCTCCTCCTCAAGTATCATTATTTATTAAGGGTAATACCCTACAATATCTCCAAAAGTAACCAGTATAAGAAAGGATTACAAGGGACAAAGCTAATATTTTGGATGAAAATTCATGTTGAACTCAGGGCCTTTGACAAGCAGAACAGACTATCTTGGTTGATTGCAAAATAGCTATGAAGGTGTCCCACCCCATGCAGAGAATGCAGCTTGTGCATCAGCATGAATTTCCCGAAGGGCATGAAGTCTGTAGCTTAAATATCTGTCATTATTCCAATATCTAATAATTTGCCCTAATCACTGCCCCATAAATCTGGACATTCTGTGAAAACCTGTACAGCTGAGAGGTATGATGCTAGGTATATATACTAAGTCTCCCTGCCTACCCACTAGAACTACAACAGGGACTACAGCCCCAAAATAGGGACAACTGAACACCACTCCCACAGACCCAGCAGACCTCTGGCCACATTAGCCTGAATCTTGGGACAGGCATGACTGAAAAGTAAAAGCCTGACAGCAGTAACTCCTCCATCTTCCACAGCCTGAAGCTGACCTGTCAGAACACCTGCACTGCCGAATGCGCTCTAACGCACCTTGCCCTACATATGCATAATTCTGGACACTCAGCGAAAATCTGTGCTGTTGAGTGGTATGCCCTGTCCCCTTTGCATTTAATGTCACTTTACAGCATATACAATCACTTTATGGCATACCAGATTTTGTTCATTTAAATTATTTTTATTACTTATTTATTTTTTTATAATAGTATGAAGATTAAATCCCAAATGTATGCCGCTATATCCTCACTGGCTTTGCCACCAAATTGTCTGAAAACCAACCTCTTTATGTAAACGGAACAAATGTATGAAACAAAATTCTGGACATTGTGTGAATACGCCATTCACTCAGACACCTGCCTCCACTGTCGGTGCAGGCACGCTCCCTATGTTAGTGTACATTCCCCAAGAAAATGGCCAGATAAACCAAGAACTGAGAAGCCAAAGCCAAAAGCTGAAATAGCGCAAAGGCCCAAAACAATGGGCATGACCCTGCACTACTCCCAAAAAGGCCAGAAATCCAATAAAAAACTGGCACTGCATCAGCCTGAAATCACCATCCCCAAACAAACATATCAAAACAAAGTATATGTCCATCCCATCAGGTCCACCATGCTCCCAACTCACATCCAGTAAAACTGTCAGCTATCCATGACTGCAGTAACCTACCACCATCACCATTGGATACACTGTCCCCTAAAACCCTCCAGCCCCTCAGCTCATGTGAAAATCCACAGCGTTGAAAGGCATACCAAGCAACCACAACCGTGGGACCCAGCAGCGACCCAGCCCAGCACCATCCATGCCCAACCCTCCAAGAACATAGTACACACAGACACAAATAAAGCCATGTCTCTCTTAAATGCAAGCCAGGGCAGACAAATTCCACTAGGAATGATCCTCCCACGAGAGTCACCCCGCTCCCATTCAAAATCAAGTACCAGTCCTCAATCCAGAGAAAATCCTCCAGAAGACTAACACCACAGGCAACCAAACCACGCTACCATTTTCCAGATTGCAACTGTTAAAGTGTTTCACAACTTGCTCACTCGTTCCTCCAATGCAACATGAGGCAACACTCCACACCTGCCAACCAAAATTAAAACATGCTCTCGAGTGACCCCAAGCTGAGAAAGACCACTTTGACCTCCCCAATCTTGAGGCCCTGTAGTCACCCACTCATCCCCAACCTGTCACCCAAATGTGATGGCTCAAAATCAGCCCCTTATCCATGTTTTAGTCCTTTATAAAGTAATTGTCAGTGCTGCCAGCACCTGGCCTGCTGCCCAGAAAATTCTCAGTCACCCAGCTCCCATTCAAATCCTTTTCATAACCACATATGACCCATAACATAGACAAAAGGTGGTACCTAGTGGTAGCCAGCTTGTCTGCCATGTATCCAGTCAAAGCAAGACTTTCACGGCTGCAATGGCCCTGCAAAATCAGCTTCCTCACAGTGATCACCAACCTTAATAGCTGTAGGTAGCCTGTCTTCCTAACTCCTCTCCCATTCTATGAGAAGCTGTGCTAACTTGGAGAACTGCTTGCTTTCAAAGCGGTTTGCACATTAATGTAGTTTAAGGCATAAATTGACATTCCCAAATTTGTGTTGCATGACTGTAATCATAGATCTCAACCAATCAGTGAACAAGCTTAATAACATCAGGGTCAAAATTCAGGAGTAATCAAGGACAATCAGGGACACTTTAAAATATTACTACTATTCCTAGTAGTCATTGACAAAACAAGATAATGTAAATGAATATATATATATATATATATATATATATATATATA